>NC_056455.1:10762451-11062451 GCF_018296145.1 Oncorhynchus tshawytscha
TCACTGTTATGTAGAGAACAGGATATTCCAGTGGCTGTGTGTGTTGACCTTGAGTATGTGTGAAGGAGGGTGTAACGTGTTATAACAGCTCAGCTTGTGGTAATAGGGCAAATAAGGTAAAACTAAACTGCGTTCTATTTATCTTCTACACTTTTGACAGAATTAGAAGCCGTGATGCTAATTTAGCAATTTTGTTGCTAGATTTAGCAACTTTTCAGACTACCCTGGCAACAAATTTAGCTACTTTCAAAAATGTATTTTGAACTTTTAGCAACTTTTGAAAAAGTGACTAAAATGCTAAAATGCACGCATTTGCTCTCTAAATGACACAAAAACGATTTTCTCTGTCACAACACATGTGCCTGGCTGCAAAAGTGCGTTGTGAGTGAGTCAGCAGCAGGCGCTCAGCTCGTGCACATGCAACAGCAGGCCAGCAAGAGCTGATGCAATTAAAGAACCTTAGAGAAAAAGAGATGATGAGCAAGCTTGACAGTTTTCTAAAGAAAGATAATATATCTGAAGAAGAGGAGTCTGTATTCAAGTCTTTACAACTAGAATTAGAACAGCTTTACACAGATCTGGCAAAGGGTTCCTTTGTAAGGTCAAGAGCAAAATGGATTGAAGAGGGGGAAAGAAACACTAGTTACTTTTTTGCACTTGAAAAGAGAAACTACAAAAGGAAATGTATAACTGCACTCAAAATTAACGATGTTTTATGCAAAGATCCCATTACAATATCATAATTTGTCAATTCCTTTTCTGAAAACCTTTACAGCTCTCAATTTCAGGAAGATGGCTGTGAAAGCTACATTTTCCACATTCAGAATTATGTCCCTGTAATTGAGGATGATTTCCACTCAGTTTGCAATTCACCTGTGTCAATTGAAGAATTAGAGAGGCTCTGAATTCAATGAAGAAAGGGAAATCACCTGGTCCTGACGGCCTGTTAGTTGAATTCTATAGACAGTTTTGGGAGTTACTAGAAGACCCATTTTTTTATGTTTCAAGATTGCATTAAAAGTGGGGAAATGGTCTCCACTTTGAAACAGGGCCTTATTGCATTGATTCCAAAGCCCGATAAAGACCCTTTTCTCATTGACAATTGGAGACCAATTACTTTATTATATATTTTTGGTTTATGCCAAAAGATTAAAGAAAGGAATAGATACCATTATAAATGAGACTCAGACAGGATTTATGAAGGACAGTCACATAAGCTCTAACATTCATTTAGTCTTGGACCTTATAGATTATTCAGATGCAATTGACTCTTGTCTTATTTTCTGACTTCTGTAAAGCCTTTGACACAAATGAACATTAATTTCTCTTGAGGTCTCAAACTTTTTGGATTTGGTGAACATTTTATCAAAGTAATTAGCATGTTTTACAAAATATATAAATAGTTATAAAACTTAATACTTCAAAAAGATTCAGTATCAACAGAAGTGTACGACAGGGATGCCCAATTTCACAATTTTTATTAATTTTGGTGTTGGAACTTCTATCTCTAGATGTTCTGAATAATGCAAATTTGTATGGCTTAACTTTTTTTTTAAACAAAGAAATAAAAATTTGCCAACTGGCTGATGATACTATCCTTTCTTAAGAGACAAAGACCAGGTCGCCCATGCCCTTAATGCTATAACTGCATTTTCTATTGCATCAGGATTAAAACGGAATGTTTCTAAATGTGAAATCTCATCTTTATTTGACTCTGATGATAAAGAAATATTAAATATTCTGCTTTGAGAGACTAGTCAAGGACCATATCACCTCCACCCTACCTGACACCCTAGACCCACTCCAATTTGCTTACCGCCCAAATAGGTCCACAGACGATGCAATCTCAACCACACTGCACACTGCCCTAACCCATCTGGACAAGAGGAATACCTATGTGAGAATGCTGTTCATCGACTACAGCTCGGCATTTAACACCATAGTGCCCTCCAAGCTCGTCATCAAGCTCGAGACCCTGGGTCTCGACCCCGCCCTGTGCAACTGGGTACTGGACTTCCTGACGGGCCGCCCCCAGGTGGTGAGGGTAGGCAACAACATTTCCACCCCGCTGAACCTCAACACTGGGGCCCCACAAGGGTGCATTCTGAGCCCTCTCCTGTACTCCCTGTTCACCCACGACTGCGTGGCCACGCACGCCTCCAACTCAATCATCAAGTTTGCGGACGACACAACAGTGGTAGGCTTGATTACCAACAACGACGAGACGGCCTACAGGGAGGTGAGGGCCCTCGGAGTGTGGTGTCAGGAAAATAACCTCACACTCAACGTCAACAAAACTAAGGAGATGATTGTGGACTTCAGGAAACAGCAGAGGGAACACCCCCCTATCCACATTGATGGAACAGTAGTGGAGAGGGTAGTAAGTTTTAAGTTCCTCGGCGTACACATCACAGACAAACTGAATTGGTCCACCCACACAGACAGCATCGTGAAGAAGGCGCAGCAGCGCCTCTTCAACCTCAGGAGGCTGAAGAAATTCGGCTTGTCACCAAAAGCACTCACAAACTTCAACAGATGCACAATCGAGAGCATCCTGTCGGGCTGTATCACCGCCTGGTACGGCAACTGCTCCGCCCACAACCGTAAGGCTCTCCAGAGGGTAGTGAGGTCTGCACAATGCATCACCGGGGGCAAACTACCTGCTCTCCAGGACACCTACACCACCCGATGTCACAGGAAGGCCATAAAGATCATCAAGGACAACAACCACCCGAGCCACTGCCTGTTCACCCCGCTATCATCCAGAAGGCGAGGTCAGTACAGGTGCATCAAAGCTGGGACCGAGAGACTGAAAAACAGCTTCTATCTCAAGGCCATCAGACTGTTAAACAGCCACCACTAACATTGAGTGGCTGCTGCCAACACACTGACTCAACTCCATCCACTTTAATAATGGGAATTGATGGGAAATGATGTAAAATATATCACTAGCAACTTTAAACAATGCTACCTAATATAATGTTTACATACCCTACATTATTCATCTCATATGTATATGTATATACAGTGCCTTGCGAAAGTATTCGGCCCCCTTGAACTTTGCGACCTTTTGCCACATTTCAGGCTTCAAACAAAGATATAAAACTATATTTTTTTGTGAAGAATCAACAACAAGTGGGACACAATCATGAAGTGGAACGACATTTATTGGATATTTCAAACTTTTTTAACAAATCAAAAACTGAAAAATTGGGCGTGCAAAATTATTCAGCCCCCTTAAGTTAATACTTTGTAGCGCCACCTTTTGCTGCGATTACAGCTGTAAGTCGCTTGGGGTATGTCTCTATCAGTTCTGCACATCGAGAGACTGACATTTTTTCCCATTCCTCCTTGCAAAACAGCTCGAGCTCAGTGAGGTTGGATGGAGAGCATTTGTGAACAGCAGTTTTCAGTTCTTTCCACAGATTCTCGATTGGATTCAGGTCTGGACTTTGACTTGGCCATTCTAACACCTGGATATGTTTATTTTTGAACCATTCCATTGTAGATTTAGCTTTATGTTTTGGATCATTGTCTTGTTGGAAGACAAATCTCCGTCCCAGTCTCAGGTCTTTTGCAGACTCCATCAGGTTTTCTTCCAGAATGGTCCTGTATTTGGCTCCATCCATCTTCCCATCAATTTTAACCATCTTCCTTGTCCCTGCTGAAGAAAAGCAGGCCCAAACCATGATGCTGCCACCACCATGTTTGACAGTGGGGGTGGTGTGTTCAGGGTGATGAGCTGTGTTGCTTTTACGCCAAACATAACATTTTGCATTGTTGCCAAAAAGTTCAATTTTGGTTTCATCTGACCAGAGCACCTTCTTCCACATGTTTGGTGTGTCTCCCAGGTGGCTTGTGGCAAACTTTAAACGACACTTTTTATGGATATCTTTAAGAAATGGCTTTCTTCTTGCCACTCTTCCATAAAGGCCAGATTTGTGCAATATACGACTGATTGTTGTCCTATGGACAGAGTCTCCCACCTCAGCTGTAGATCTCTGCAGTTCATCCAGAGTGATCATGGGCCTCTTGGCTGCATCTCTGATCAGTCTTCTCCTTGTATGAGCTGAAAGTTTCCCCACATAAAGCTCTTTTGTGGAATAATTCAGACATAACTGTAAGGAATAAGTAATTGTTCTACCTCAGCTAGCATGAAAGGAATATTGACTTTGTTCTTGATGTTTTCAACAACAAGGGTAATATTCTCACATATGAACAATTTATAACATTGAAAGAGTTTCCAATACCTTTCAGAGAGTTTATTTCTGTGATCAAAGCCGTTCCCGGTTGTCTAACTACACTAATGAAAACTCATCATAGCTTTGGTAATGATCACAAAGTGTATCCAGAACTCAGATTGGAAGGCGTGGGCTTACTTCAGAGATCTTGTTGTAATAAATATATAAGACAAATTCTTTATTCACAAAACCAACTTACAGAGAGGAAAGTTTTTCTGGAACATGCTTATTCCTGACATTGTCTGGAAAAATGCATGGTTAAGGCCTTACAAATATTGTATACCAAACAAAGTTAAGGAAGTGTACTTCAAAATTGTATGTAATTCTATGATATCCACATTTGTGGCTAGTGATGATATCTGCATTTTCTGTGAAAAAAACAACATTTATTTTGATGGCAAACTTCAAATTCCACTATTGTGCCTAATCCTTATTATGGATAGCTTCACAACACATAACCCGGTCCAGTCAAGCCTCACTAGCCAGAATTGAAACTAGCTGGCTGCTTACAACGTTACCTTTGGGCAACAGGGTTAATTAAGTAGCTGGCTAGCTATTTATTTTCATGAACTGAAGTTCAATTTCAATAGGCGAACAACAAGTGGTAACCTAGCTATAACTTACAAGGATTCCCAAAACATTGCAAAGAATAATGAAAATGACTGCAGTTTCTACTGGTCATTGTTTTCAGGCTGGTTGTATTGGTGCTAGCTAGGTACCAAGGTAAAGCTAGCTACCCCAGAAGTTTCGGTCGAACAAACAATGCTTTATTACCAACACGGTATTGTAAACACATCGTTTGTGGCCGGTGTTTGCTTGTTTGCAGACTTTTTTGTACAGATTTGACAGTGCTACTGTGCCTTTTTTGACACGCAAAGACCCAAACGGCATTCCATAGTCTGTATGTTGTGAAGCTAATAGCAGTGATACTATTATTGTGTAACTCCGGGAGGGCAACATCTGAAAAATAGCGCACGTGGTAGTGTGTACCGGTGCTCGACCAGTCGGCAAAAGCCAACATCACCCACGACAGAGAACGGTTGATTGTCAAGGGCAATGAATTCCATTATCTTGAATTTAATGGATTTCGCCTTTGAGTCGTCACGCTGCAATGTTTTTACTCTTTCAAATGACTGCTTGATCCACACAGCAGACATTGTGGGCTAGGTTAGGAATGTTGTGTTGAACGTGTAGCGCAAAATTTTAGGTGGCATCATTATGTCATGTACCTACGTTATATAGGTAGGCACGGTAGCTTTGACATCGTTTTTTAACATCGGCGTTGAACAAGACTTCGGGCCGATACCTATGTTGGCATTTTTAGCTAATATCGGCCGATTCCGATATGTTCACTGATATATTGTGCATGCCTACTAACAACCCCAATATAACCATGTTTATATGCGCACATGTTTATAAGCTCTTTACATGCACCTTTGATATCCCGATCAAAAGTATCCGTGTAACCATGAATATTCCTCCTTTAAATTCATAAGGATTAAATGGAATAGTAACTGATATGGACACTGACTGTATGCCTACAACCTCTCACATGTACTATAGCTTAATATTTTTATTTTATTTTATTTATTTTACCTTTATTTAACCAGGTAGGCAAGTTGAGAACAAGTTCTCATTTACAAGTGCGACCTGGCCAAGATAAAGCAAAGCAGTTCGACAGATACAACGACACAGAGTTACACATGGAGTAAAACAAACATACAGTCAATAATACAGTATAAACAAGTCTATATACAATGTGAGCAAATGAGGTGAGAAGGGAGGTAAAGGCAAAAAAAGGCCATGGTGGCAAAGTAAATACAATATAGCAAGTAAAACACTGGAATGGTAGTTTTGCAATGGAAGAATGTGCAAAGTAGAAATAAAAATAATGGGGTGCAAAGGAGCAAAATAAATAAATAAATTAAATACAGTTGGGAAAGAGGTAGTTGTTTGGGCTAAATTATAGGTGGGCTATGTACAGGTGCAGTAATCTGTGAGCTGCTCTGATAATTGGTGCTTAAAGCTAGTGAGGGAGATAAGTGTTTCCAGTTTCAGAGATTTTTGTAGTTCGTTCCAGTCATTGGCAGCAGAGAACTGGAAGGAGAGGCGGCCAAAGAAAGAATTGGTTTTGGGGGTGACTAGAGAGATATACCTGCTGGAGCGTGTGCTACAGGTGGGAGATGCTATGGTGACCAGCGAGCTGAGATAAGGGGGGACTTTACCTAGCAGGGTCTTGTAGATGACATGGAGCCAGTGGGTTTGGCGACGAGTATGAAGCGAGGGCCAGCCAACGAGAGCGTACAGGTCGCAATGGTGGGTAGTATATGGGGCTTTGGTGACAAAACGGATTGCACTGTGATAGACTGCATCCAATTTGTTGAGTAGGGTATTGGAGGCTATTTTGTAAATGACATCGCCAAAGTCGAGGATTGGTAGGATGGTCAGTTTTACAAGGGTATGTTTGGCAGCATGAGTGAAGGATGCTTTGTTGCGAAATAGGAAGCCAATTCTAGATTTAACTTTGGATTGGAGATGTTTGATATGGGTCTGGAAGGAGAGTTTACAGTCTAACCAGACACCTAAGTATTTGTAGTTGTCCACATATTCTAAGTCAGAGCCGTCCAGAGTAGTGATGTTGGACAGGCGGGTAGGTGCAGGTAGCGATCGGTTGAAGAGCATGCATTTAGTTTTACTTGTATTTAAGAGCAATTGGAGGCCACGGAAGGAGAGTTGTATGGCATTGAAGCTTGCCTGGAGGGTTGTTAACACAGTGTCCAAAGAAGGGCCGGAAGTATACAGAATGGTGTCGTCTGCGTAGAGGTGGATCAGAGACTCACCAGCAGCAAGAGCGACCTCATTGATGTATACAGAGAAGAGAGTCGGTCCAAGAATTGAACCCTGTGGCACCCCCATAGAGACTGCCAGAGGTCCGGACAGCAGACCCTCCGATTTGACACACTGAACTCTATCAGAGAAGTAGTTGGTGAACCAGGCGACGCAATCATTTGAGAAACCAAGGCTGTCGAGTCTGCCGATGAGGATGTGGTGATTGACAGAGTCGAAAGCCTTGGCCAGATCAATGAATACGGCTGCACAGTAATGTTTCTTATCGATGGCGGTTAAGATATCGTTTAGGACCTTGAGCGTGGCTGATGTGCACCCATGACCAGCTCTGAAACCAGATTGCATAGCAGAGACGGTATGGTGAGATTCGAAATGGTCGGTAATCTGTGTGTTGACTTGGCTTTCGAAGACCTTAGAAAGGCATGGTAGGATAGATATAAGTCTGTAGCAGTTTGGGTCAAAAGTGTCCCCCCCCTTTGAAGAGGGGGATGACCGCAGCTGCTTTCCAATCTTTATTGGAAATATAATATAACTCAGGCAGAATTATGAATTTCTTAAAATTGTAAAACACATTTTTATTGTCTCGGGAACAGGTGTGGAGAAATGATTTATTTCTTTAAGCATCTCGTGAGAAAATAGCAATGCATGTGTAATGTGATATATTTTACATTGTTATGCAAGCAGACAGTATTTCAATGTGTCAGCTAAATTAATTATTATGGTGGATGGAACTGCGCAGGTAGTGTGCTTTTTGAAGTGATTTGTTTGACAATCAGACGTCACCAAACTATGGGGTCAATTTCACGCCATATGTATTCAATTCAAAATTAAATAAATCATGAACATGAAAAATAAAGTAGAGAATGTAAACATATTTTCAAGGATGGGTGAAATAATGGATGTTGAAATCAAAAACTAAACAATTGAAAGCAAGGGCTGTTGATTGTGGCCTGTGGAATGTTGTCCCACTCTTCAATGGCTGTGCGAAGTTGTTGGATATTGGCGGGAACTGGAACACACTGTTGTAGATGTCGATGCAGAGCGTCCAAAACAAGTTCAACAGGTGACATGTCTGGTGAGTATGCAGCCCATGGAAGAACTGGGACATTTCCAGCTTCCAGGAACTGTGTACAGATCCTTGCGACATGGGGCCGTGCATTATCATGCTGAAACATTAGGCAATGGATGAATGGCACAGCAATGGTCCTCAGGATCTCATCACTGTATCTCTGTGCATTCAAATTGCCATCGATAAAATGCAATTGTGTTTGTTGTCAGTAGCTTATGCCTGCGCATACCATAACCCACCGTGGAGCACTCTGTTCACAACGTTGACAGCTCGCCCACACGATGCCGTACACGTGGTCTGCAGTTGTCAGGCCGTTTGGACGCACTGCCAAGTTCTCCAAAACGACATTGGAAGTGTCTTATGGTACATAAATTAACATTTACATTCTCTGGCAAAAGCTCAGATGGATATTCTGGCAGTCAGGATCCCAATTGCACACTCCCTCAGAACTTGAGACATCTGTGGCATTGTGTTGTGACAAAGCAACATATTTTAGAATGGTATTTTATTGTCCCCCGCACAAGGTGCACCTGTGTAATGATCATGCTGTTTAATCCGCTTCTTGATATGTCACACTTGTCAGTTGGATTGCCTTGGCAAAGGAGAAATGCTCACTAACAGGGATGTAAACAAGTTTCAGCACAACATTTGAGAGAAATAAGCTTTGTGCGTATGGAACATTTCTGGGAAATGTAATTTCAGCTCATGAAACATGGTACAAACCCTTTGCATGTTGCGTTTATATTTTTGTTCAGTGTAGCTAACCACTTTCATCTATGAGCTAACGTCAGCTTATAATGCAAAGAGGCAAATTGGCTTGTCGATGTGTGTGCCCAAGCACTAGCAATTATTGGTCAACCACATTATGTGGGGTCCAATGGAATCTCACACGCTCAAATAACTTTCATTGAATCGTCAATGGTCTCCCGTGAGCTCCACTCTTAACTTGATTATCTTGATTTTATTAAGTTACTTTCTAGGGGAGCAATTCTGGGAAGTGTGGCAACTACTTCAATCATTCTTTCAGGCAGTTTAAATGGAAAGCTGTTTGTCCATAATTTGTGCCTGTGGTTCATTAGGTTGTTAAATTAGAATAGTACTGCCTTATTTGAATAAATTATGGACATTACCACATCTTTGAGTATCTGCAGGAATAATTTGGGAACAATTACATATGCTAATTTGAAAAAGCATACCCTATTAAATTAAATGGGTAACAACTCCATATTTTATATGCAGTAGGAAATGAGCATATACTAACTGCTCCTTCTTTTAATTTAGTAATGAGTAGAAGCAAGCGCCAATCATGCAGGTAGCTTGGAATTCAATGTGTGCCATAATCACATTCAAGTGTTGATAGATCGAACACAACTGTCTTTCCTTTGTCATGGATACGTGGTGGGATACTTTTAATTATGTAATTTAGCCATAGTGATAGGCTATTTTCCTCTACTCAAGTTAATTGAGTTCAGCAAAGTTTCCATAATTCTTCAACATGAATCACTGTTGTAAGTTGTGAACTATGTAAATTGAGACTTGTTTCCAACCTTATTCCTTTTTGAATTACCATTGTCATTTAACCATGAATTTGTTTATAGAATAAGGTGTTTTTAAAGCCATTTGGTGGGTGAGGCTGAGAGGGCTGAAGCAATGAAAGGACAGACATGTTAATGATTGTTTAAGAAAATAACATTCAGACATAAGACACAACATATGTGCGCACAGGACTTGCATTTTACAAGACCACTGCAATAACCAAAATTCTGACTAAAAACAACCTGAATCTGGATCCCTCATCGTGGGTCATGACCACCAGAAGCTCACAGAAAAGCTGAGCTCCAAAGAACGCACGTAATGCCAGTGCTTGACTGGGATGAACAAGACCTCCCCAGGCTGCAACACACACTCTAGGTAGGGAGCCTTCACAAACTCTGGGAATCGCACCACGTCTGGACTTTCCACCTCCACCTGCATTAAAGAAAGCTTTGTGTTTAAATGGCAAACACTTGACTAATATCTCCCATTCAAAGTATGCAGCACTAACAATTTAGGTAGATCATTTATATGCTAGATTGTTTTTAAGATCATAGACCTGGTGCATGAAGAGATTTAAAATTGAATTTTAACCTGACTAGTGTTGTGTAGGAGCTGTAATTGGTGAGGGTAGAGTTTCTCGGTGTCCTCAGGGGAATACAGACGAATGTACTTTCTCCCAACCACCTGTTACAAAATATGGGACCATGCAGTCACCAAATTATGATTGCCAAAATACAGGATCACATCTCTGGCAGGGTCCAAATTGCTGTGAGTCTGATCCTACTCACTGGATGTGATAGACTCACCTGAGCCAGGAAGTTCTGTTGAGGATCTTGATGCAGGGGGGGGACACTGTACCTCCTGGCCCAAACCAAGCATTGATTGTGATGTCATCTTCATCTCCCTCACCAAGACAACAGTAGTCAGGGATACAGATGTCGTCTTTAAGCTCGGGGACCTTGGAGAAGAGTACATTGAACAAAATAGTGTTTTTGTAAATGAAAAACTTGGATGCTTTAAATGTCATTTGTACAATACAAAAATGGAGGCAAGCATTATAGAAGCCTGTATCCTACATTTCCAGTAAAATATACATTTGTTGTATTTTAGTCTTATAGTGAACAAAAATAACCGCAACAATTTCAACGATTTTACTAAGTTACAGATCATATAAGGAAATCAGTCAATTGAAAAATTCATTCGGCCCTAATCTATGGATTTCACATGACTGGCAGGGGCGCATCCATGGGTGGGGAGCAAGGCCCAGCTAACCAGAATGAGTTTTCATCAGCTGTCCTGGTGGCCGGTATCACAAAGCCTAAAACAACGTTGGAGGCGGCTAATGGTACAGAAATTAACATTAAATCCTCTGGTAACAGCTCTGGTGGACATACCTGCATTCAGGCATGCGAAATGCATGTTCCCTTAAAACTTGAGACATCTGTGGCATTGTGCTGTGTGACAAAACTGCACATTTTAGAGTGACCCTTTGTCCCCAGCACAAGGTGCACCTGTGTAATGATTATGCTGTTAATCAGCTTCTTGATATGCCACATCTGTCAGGTGGATGGATTATCTTGGCAAAGTATAAATAATCATCACTAAGAGGGATGTAAACAAATTGCTGCACAACATTTGAGAGAAATTTGTTCTTTGTGCATGTGAAACATTTCTGGGATATTGCATTTCAGCTCATGAAACCATCGCTTTACGTGTTGTGTTTATATTTTTGTTCAGTATATATCAACCCTGACATCCTCACCCAAATGTGTTATGTAAAAAAACAGGACAGTGCAATGACCAACCTGATCAAATAGCTGGTGCTGAGCAAGATATCCCAAACTTGATGCGTCCTAAAGTGTGAGAGAGAGCGGGAATAGGCATTGAGTGAAGAGCATCTATCCTTGGCTAATTCTTGGAGTAATATTTCTCATGAGGAAGTACTTACTTTCACAACAATATAGCGATCGATGAATTCATTGACCGTAAGCAGCGTCTGTGACCATTCCTCATCGGTATATCTTGAGCCCACTTCAACAGGTACAGTCCGACAACCAGCAACAGTTTGCAGGTATTCTATGCTTTGCAAAGGGAAAAAAACAAAATCAACAGAGGTGTCTAGGGGACTATGAGAAGGCAAGGGCAAGGGACTAGAGAAGGACACAAAATAAAGAAAAAAGGTACCTCCAAGGGTGATTTTTGAAGGCTGGCCAGTGATCTATGATACCCTCTAATATGACTGGCTTTTGGGGATCCAAGTAATCTTTCTTGAAACTCTCCAATGATGGACAGTGTATCCTTGGTACTGCCAGAGCCTGCTTGACAACGGGCACTGACACACAGTCAACCTTCATTTTCTGTTGAGAAGAGAATTTAACATAGTTTGTGCTAACAATTTGACTTGAAGAACAAGCAATATGCAAAGCAAAATAAAATAGCCTACTAGCCTTTAAGAAAATTATGAGAAAGAACAAAAGGGATATGACACAGGCTCACATTGACTGGTTAGAAAGCAACAGGCCACAACATACACAGTATAAGATATGAAATCCACCTGGGCACTAACTCCTTCACTGGGATTCTCCTCATTGGAGTGCCTTTTCCCGATATCATTTTGCAGGATCCTTACAAAGCTTTGTAAAATATTGTCCATGATTGCTGCCCCCATGAGCAGGCCCAAGTCACATGTCCGTATGGCCTCCTGCACTGTAGCTGATGAGGCATCATCACGGCATAAGGCAGCTACTTTGAACAGGCAGCCATATGAATACAAACACCTCCATTCCTTGTCCACATCACGCCATGTTCCTGTGTTGAGCTTCTCCCAGGAAAAGGCCAAGATGATCTGAGCGTTTTGCCTCCATTGACCGCTCCCGGTGTACAGCTGCTGCCTGCAACGTTTCAGCACATCCACCACACTGTGCTCAACTTTTTCACTGAAGTCAAGTGGAAATTCACAGGCAAAGCAGCAGAGATAGCTGACCACAGTTCTGCCATAGGCTAGTGCTGTGGAATAGAGACAATTGTTAGACCCAATCAAAAAGGTACAGTGCACAATCAATCTGGTCTGAAAACCACTAATATTATAACCATACACTTAGCTAGCTGGGGGCTGTCTACCTGCAAAACCTTTGCTACCTGTTAACTCTAATGAATACACAAGACTTCTATTAAAACCACCATTTTCCATATCCTTCCTCACGTGTGACATGATGTAAATGAGTTAAATATGAAGAGACAGAGATTCAGGGAGCGAGACCCCTGAACCTCGAGTCCGGTAAGAGCAAGAAACAAAGACCCCTATCCCCAAATATTGTTGGAGTGGATCAGATATCTAATGAAATACTGTATGGCTCTTCCACAAACAAACGTATCATCACTGGGCACGTGTTATATTTAATACCCCGACAATGATATTATAACATGTGGACAAATAAATAGTAAACGCTCTAATAATTTAGATAATTCACGAAACACGTTTAGCTACCGTTATTGACATATGTAGACGCTGGTGTTGCAATAAAATAGCTCCGTGTAGAAAACGAATACATTATTTATGTTCCTTGTCGACGTGATGATAGGGTTCGATCATGCAAACAGTAATATCACATTATTTTGCACGTAGCACAGTTTTCGTAAAAAAAACAACGTTATTATGCGAAATGCATCTATCCTGCCAGCTCCCCTTTCTCCAGTCTGAAGAGTGGACAGTTTGATCTAGCCTCCAGCTGTGCTGACGTCTAGCTCCAGGAGCGGCTTGTGACATAGTAGCCTTGCAGCCGCAAAAATGGCGCTGTTATTCTTTATGTATTGTGTAATTTTCTATTGGCTAACCAAATTTAGCAGGTTTAGAAAATATCTAAAAAAAAGACTGAGCGAGGTGTCCCCTCATTCGTTTTTACGGGGAAACAAAATTTAGGTTGAAAATACTATACTGTAATTTACCTCAGATTCTCGCATTACCGATAGAACACTGGTTAGTTATAATTATTAATAGTAATAATATAATAATAATAATAATAATAGTAATAATTATAAACTGGGTGGTTCGAGCCCTGAATGCTGAGTGGCTGACAACTGTGCTATATCAGATCGTATACCACGGGTATGACAAAACATTTATTTTTACTGCTTCAATTACGTTGGTAACCAGTTTATAATAGCAATAAGGCACCTCTGGGTTTCGTGGTATTTGGTCAATATACCACGGCTAAGAACGTGCTTAAGAACAGCCCTTAGTCATGGTATATTGGCCATATACGACCTCGTGCCTTATTGCTTAAATATATTTGACCGTATCCCTGGTGGTGATGCGCGTTGAATAGAGAAAAAAAAACACATTTATGGATATTTTTATGCATCATTCTTGTGCAATTCATGTCTAGGGCCTTCATTTTTTTCTCCTTTATTTTATCTGGCATTAGTGCTTAAGCTCAAGTTTTAGGGCGTAACTGCAGGCAATCGCCAAATACACAGCAATTGCCAAATGCTTTTGGGAACTTGGGCACAAATAGTTAACGTCCATCCAATGAGGCAAAAAGGAAAATGTCGGAGTTTAATTCAATAAGAGAAATGCTACAAAATGGAGTTGAAAATAAAGAGAAGGGCGTGCCAGAACAATGTTGTGTGATGATTGTGAGGCACTATACAAATTCCAGTCACAAGCAACCTTGTCTCAGATGTCATATCATTCTGTACGTAAATCTGACAATTCTCCAATTAGTATGACATGTAACGTTTTGTATTGTATGTATAATTTTGTGGAAGTCTGTTATCCATTTCGTATGATATGTTTTCCTCTTAAGAATTACAATTATGTTACAAATTTGAAAGTAGCTAAAAAGTAGTAATTTGTTGCAAAGTTGCTAAAATGCTAAAGTTGTCAGTGATGAGATTCGAACTCGCAACCTTTGAGTTTCTGGATGTTTGCATTAGGGGAAGGGTTAGCTAACATGCTAAGTAATTGCAAAGTAGCTAAAAAGTAGTAAGTAGTTGCAAAGTTGTCTGTGATGAGATTGAAACTCTAAACCATTGGGTTGCTAGATGTTCGCGTTGATGAAATTCTAATTCAATGCCTTTGGGTTGCTAGATGTTCTTATAAGATGCCCCCTTTTTCATTCTATCGAGGGTTTATTTTGTCTTCTAGGGCAACAAGTAATGACAGAAGAGAAGCTGCATTTAATTAGAGACAAGTTTATTAACAAATGGCCTACCAAAATGTTGTGGTCTGCGGTTGTGAGGCCAACTGGATGTACCGCCAAATCTTCTAAAACAACGTATCTAATTTGACGTTGGAGGCATTTTATGGAGAAATTAACACAATTCTCTGGCAACAGCTCCAGGGGAAATTCCTGCAGTCAGCATGGCAATTGCATGCTCCCTCAACTTCAGACATCTGTAACATTGTGTTGTGTGACAAAACTACACATTAGAATAGCATTTTACTGTCCCCAGCACAAAGTGCACCTGTGTAATGATCATGCCATTTAATCAGCTTCTTTATATGCCACACCCGCCAGGTGGATGGATTATCTTGGCAAAGGAGAATTGCTCACTAACAGGGATGTAAACACATTTGCGCACAAAAAGTATTTTGTATATATGGACAATTTCTGGGATCTTTTATTTCAGCTCATGTAACATACCACCATTACTTTACATGTTGCATATGTTTTTTTTTCAGTATAAACTACCTAAAAATACAGTACCAGTCAAAAGTTGACAGTCAAGGGATTCTCATTTAATGCCTTTATTTTTTACTATTTTCTACATTGAACAGTGAAGACAAACTATGAAACACATCTAGTGACTGAGTGTTAAACTAATCAAAATATATATTTTATTTGAGATTCAAAGTAGCCACCCTTTGCCTTGACAGTTTTGCACACTTGGCATTCTCTCAACCAGCTACATAAGATCTTTTCAATTAACAGATTCGCCTTGTTAAACATTTGTGGAATTTCTTTCCTTCTTAATGCATTTGAGCCAATCAGTTGTGACAAGGTTTTTTGGTTACTACATGAGTCCATGTGTTATTTCATAGTTGATGTCTATTATTCTACAATGTAGAAAAGAGTCAAAATAAAGAAAACCCCTTGAATGAGTAGGTGTCCAAAATGTTGACTGGAACTGTGTATATATATTTATCCCCAGTGGTGAAAAAGGTAGTAATATGTCATACTTGAATAAAAGTAAAGATTCAATAGAGAATGACTCAAGTGAAAGTCATCCAGTAAAATACTAGTTCAAGTCTAAGTGTTTGGTTTTAAATATTCTCTATTATCAAAAGTACATGGAATTGCAAAAGTAAGAATATTTTTTTTATTTACAGAGAGCCAGGGGCACATTCCAACACTCAGACATTAATTTACAAAGCATTTGTGTTTGGTGAATCCGCCAGGCAGTAGGGATGTTCTCTTGAAAAGTGCGTGAATTGGACCATTTTCCTGTCAAAATGTAACAAGTATTTTTGGGTGTAAGGGAAAATGTATGGAGTAAAAAGTACATTTCTTTAGGAATATAGTGGATAAGTAAACTGCAAAGTAAAGTATAGATACTGTAAAAAACGAAGTAGCACTTTACACCACTGTTTACCCACACACCCCCTTGTCAAAAAAAAAATCGTTCTAAAATCTAACTAAGCTTCAAAGCATTTTCGATATTTGCGTGTTGGGTTCGGGTGCAGGCGTCAGATTCACTTTATCACATAGTCAGGCAGTTGCAGGTGTGTTATTAGCAATTGCGGGTGAACAAACAGATGATCTGTACATCACTAATCGCGGAAACATTTTTACGCCCATCGGAGAGTGGCCGTAGGTAAATGCCAAAAGACGCAAGGAATAATAGCACCGTTTGGCAGCAGCAGGACTAGTGACAGGTCAGAAGTAATCTTGATTCTTTATCGTGTCACCCCATCCAACAGCATCAGCATATCTGACTATTTAATGAGTATTAAAACTGAATATTTAGGCAATTTCATTGATTACTATATGATGTACAGTTAAAGTTGGAAGTTTACATACACTAGTTTTATTGACTCCAACCTAAGTGTTTCAACCGCTGCACGAATTTCTTGTTAACAAACTATAGTTTCGGCAAGTCGGTTAGGAGGTGTACCTGTGGATGTATTTCAAGGCCTACCTTCAAACTCTGCGCCTCTTTGCTTGATATCATGGGAAAATCTAAATAAATCAGCCAAGACCTCAGAATAGAAATTGTAGACCTCCACAGGTCTGGTTCATCCTTGGGAGCATTTTCCAAACGCCTGAAGGTACCACGTTCATCTGTACAAACAATAGTGCGCAAGTATTAACACCATAGGACCACGCAGCCGTCATACCGCCCAGGAAGGAGACATGTTCTGTCTCCTAAAAATGAACGTACTTTGGTGCCGAAAAGTGGAAATCAATGCCAGAATAACAGCAAAGGACCTTGTGAAGATGGAGGAACAGGTACAAAAGTCTATATCCACAGTAAAATGAGCCCTATAGACATAACCTGAAAGGCCACTCAGCAAGGAAGAAGCCACCACCAAAACCGCCATAAAAAAGCCAGACTACGGATTGCAACTGCAGATGGGGACAAAGATTGTACTTTTTCGAGAAATGTCCTCTGGTCTGATGAAACAAAAATAGAACTGTTTGGCCATAACAACCATCATTTTGTTAGGAGGAAAAAGGGGGAGGTTTGCAAGCAAATAACACCATCCCAACCGTGAAGCACAGGGGTGGCAGCATCACGTTGTGTGGGTGCTTTGCTACAGGAGGGACTGGTGCACTTCACAAAATACTTGGCATCTGAAGAAAGAAAATTATGTGGCTATATTGAAGCAACATCTAAAGACATCAGGAAGTTATAGCTTGGTTTCAAATGAGTCTTCCAAATGGACAATGACCCCAAGCATACTTCCAAAGTTGTGGCAAAATGGCTTAAGGACATCAAAGTCAAGACATTGGAGTGGCCATCACAAAGCCCTGACCTCAATCATATAGAACATTTGTGGGCAGAGTTGAAAAAGCGTGTGCGGACAAGGAGGCCTACAAACCTGACTGTTACACCAGCTTTGTCAGGAGGAATGGGCTAAAAATGTATTGTGGGAAGCTTGTGGAAGGCTACCGGAAACATTTGACCCAAGGCAATGCTACCAAACACTAATTGAATACATGATAACTTCTGACCCACTGGGAATGTGATGAAATAAATAAAATCTGAAAGAAATCACTCTACTATTATTCTGACATTTCACATTCTTAAAATAAAGTGGTGATCCTAACTGACCTAAGACAGGGATTTTTACTGGGATTCAATGTCAGGAATTGTGAAAATCTGTGTTGCATTACGCACTGAATGTAGGTAAGGAGTCAAAAGCAGGAGAGCAGAGATGTCAGTAGCGTATATTTTAATAAGGGCAAGTCCAAAACCCCCAAGACAATGGGAACTAACAGTACTCCCTTAAGGCGTAAAAACACACGCACCTTACTATAAGAACCACACGCGAAATACACTGAGGAAAGCCTCCACAAGCAACAAGAAAATAATCCCGCACAAACCTAAGCGGGGAAACAGGGGTAAATACACACACAGAAATGAAAGCGAATGAAAACCTGGTGTGAATGAACCGAAGACAAAACCAACGGAAAAGGAAACATGGATGGTGATTGCTAGTAGGCCGGCGACCCCGACTGCTGAGCACCGCCAGAACAGGGAGAGGAACCACCTTTGGTGGAAGTCTTGACAAACTGAGTTTAAATGTATTTGGCTAAGGTGTATGTAAACTTCTGAATTCAACTGTAGGTTGAAATCATTCTTATTCTGAAGCAAAAGATACCCGACACTGACCTGTGGAGAAGGAGATGAAAGACTGGAATGTCATGGAAAACCATCCCCATAAAAGGCAGATAAGCTCTTGTGGAAGCCTTATATTCTACATAGGAACGAAAATTACGTTTTTAAAAAGTAGGGTCATTCAACAAAAAGAGTGCCTTCTGTGTCCCTTCGATATTTTAAGTAGAAATCATGGACCAATACATCATTTTAAAAGCATGTTAAATTACATTTAATATGAATAAAGGCTTGCTAAAGTGCCAAAATGCAGCATTCTGACACGTCCCTCCTTCAACCCATTACTTCTAGGAAGGTTTTAACGCACTTAATCAAACTTTCACCATCATTGTAAAGCCCTAGTTATTTGGTTGCTTTTTTGACAAAGTCATTTCTGAAGACAAGGAGCATCCATGCATGGGATTTCATATGGAATTATTTGACATGCCATTTAATTCCATGCAATAGTAATATAATTGTAAATGAATAATCCTTAATTTCAAGTGTCATAGTTTGCAAATAATAGCATGGATGACAGTGAAAAATTGAAGGTTTTCCCTTTACAAAAACTGAACTTCATGAAAGAAATGTCCTGTTGGTGACATCTTGCCACAGTACACCCACGGTTACAAATACCTTTTGGCCCAACAGTCTAGGGGGGGGATGATAATGAGACCCGTAACATAACTCATACAAATTCTAATAGTGACAAAGTAAAAGTGAGAACGAAATAACTAGGGCAACTGAAATCAACCGTCAAACTCAGGGTTTATTAATAAACACACGGTAATGGGGGAGCAGGAAAAGGGGCTGAGCTGGACCCAAGGAAAGAAACAATAAGTATTCAAAAACACCCCTAAGCTAGACTAGCCTACTTTAACAACAGCTAACCAAAAATACAGTGGGTGGTCCACCCAGTTCTAACTAGTGTATTTAACTAAGTTTACCTATGGGTAGTGTATGCCCATGGGCGACTTGTCTTGGTTCCCCCTTTTCCCACCAGCAAACAAACACCATAACCAAAAACAATACTCACAGGTGATGACAAAGTGCTATGGAGGTGCTCAAACAAAAGAGAGGTCAATACACGAAACAGAGAGAGTGAAACAGAGAGAGTGAAACAGAGAGAGTGAAACAGAGAGAGTGAAACAGAGAGAGTGAAACAGAGAGAGTGAAACAGAGAGAGTGAAACAGAGAGAGTGAAACAGAGAGAGTGAAACAGAGAGAGTGAAACAGAGAGAGTGAAACAGAGAGAGTGAAACAGAGAGAGTGAAACAGAGAGAGTGAAACAGAGAGAGTGAAACAGACATGGCATTTTCAGAGAGATTGAGCTCTACAGCAAACAACTGACAGGGTTTTTAAACAAAGGGAAAGGAATGGTGATTGGGTAGGAAACAGGAGGAGGTGTGTCTTCTGATTGATGATTGGTGACTGATTGGGGAGTGATGATTTTCACCTGTGAGGGGAGAAGGAGAGAAAAGAAACACACACAGGATACACACACAGGATACTTGTATCCGTAACACCCACACTGTGTAAACCCAGGCAACCCGTCGCTTTCTTACCCAGTCACACCTGCTCACGACCTCCCAGAGCTCTAGCCTCACAAGATCAATCTATCAATGATTTTATTTGGACTGTTGCAGCCAGGCTTGATTTGGCTGGATAACCTGCACAAACTGTAGCATGCTCAGTGGACTGAAGCAAATTGAAAATAGTTTAACACTGTAAACATTTTTGTTAGATAATTGATTATACATTGTCTGGTTTTACCAGACTGTTTAGGAAATGAATAGCCCAACATTGCATTGGTGACTGGTTTAGGGGAAACGCCAGTCATGGCATTGCCCAAGCCATAATAATGTCTGGAATGGAGCGAATGAAATGGCATCAGACACATGGAAACCATGTATTTGATACCATTACACCTCTTCCGCTCCAGCCATTACCACGACCATGTCCTCCCCAATTGAGTTGCCACCAACCTCCTGTGCCCAGGTTATATGACTACTAAAATAGAACCATTGTCAGTGTTTATTCAATACATGCTTTACTTTACTGCACCCGGAAATTACTATACAATTTCAAAAAGTGAAATGAATAGAACTTTGTGTGGTTCATGTCTTCATTGTTTGTGATGGCTAAAGATCTGCAGATTAGATACATGTTGATGTCATACTCTATTCACAAGGGAAGTGTGAGACAAATACACAATATTGTTTTGATCTAATGATGTGCATAAATGCTTCAAGTACAAAGTACATGATAAGACAACACAGAAAAATATGATGCAGATTAGATCAATTCCCCTCTACCCCACTGCTATTATTTTCCAATTAACATCAGAGAGTGTAGTCAACAGACCCATGCTTAAAGATGTCCTCCAGCGAATTTTGAACTTTTTCTGTTGAAAAGTGAGATAGTATACAGTAAAGTACACACACTAAAGGGTAAAAACAATGAGAAAACCAATGTTTTTTTAGACAAACTTCAGGGAGCAGGGCATTCAAAGAGTTGGTTTGATGGTCAGATGTGATGTCGTCGGCCTCACCCCTTCCTTAAGGACCAGTAGGGAAGCAAGAGAGGACATGCTACAGAATATGCTATTTCATCAAACTCCCTCGATCAATGCCCATAAAGTCTATTTTAAGTGGTATGGAGCAGCACAAAATTCAACAAATATTGACAACACAATAGGGAGGATAGCCTCAGCTTGGCTCATCCATTTACAGCCTTCAATAAACTAGAACATTTGTTTAGTCCTTAATTTAGTGGTAATTCCTCCCTTGGCGATTAGTCTGACTATTAGATGGAAATGGGCCAGCTGCCTGAGACTGGCGATGGGAATGCAGTTAGATGATCTGTGAAGGATTGTGTGTGTGTGTGAGGAGGCCAGGAGGATAGTTTCATAGGTCTATTGAATAGACATGCTAAATGAGAGGGGGGTCTCATTATGGTGGAAAGGGCACCAGATGACAAGAAAATCAAACAATCTAATATTAGTAGAGTAAAAGCTCTAATGTAGTGATGTAGAAAAGATTAGATTGTAGAAAAGAAGTGTGTTAGAGAGCCTCCCCCTCCCCCTGTATCCTCAAGCTGAACTTCAACACACCTGCTGAGACGACCTTGATCTATATATGTGCCAAAGTCCTGTTGTTTCAAAAGCACAGCGATTGAGTCAATCATAATGATAAACATGTTAACAATATTGAAAGGACAAGACACTCCATCAAGGATTTTGGACACACTGGCAAACAGAACATACAGCTCTATCCTGGCAACTCTATGGGGCCTGTAGCTGTAAGCTCTATCCTGGCAACTCTATGGGGCCTGTAGCTGTAGGCTCTATCCTGGAAACTCTATGGGGCCTGTAGCTGTTAGCTCTATCCCGGCAACTCTATGGGGCCTGTAGCTGTAGGCTCTATCCTGGAAACTCTATGGAGCCTGTAGCTGTTAGCTCTATCCCGGTAACTCTATGGGGCCTGTAGCTGTAGGCTCTATCCCGGCAACTGCTGAGGAGAAACAACTGCTGAGCCGTGAAGTGGTAGGACACACAAGCTCACAGTACGTGACCGCCGAGTGCTGAAGCACATAGTCCATAAAAAATATTCTGTCCTTGCTTGCAACACTCACTACCGAGTTCCAAACTCTGGTAGCAAAATCAGCACAAGAACTGAGATTTGGGAGCTTCATGAAATGGGTTTCCATGGCCAAGCAGCTGCACACAAGCCTAAGATCACCATATGCAATGCCAAGTGTCGGCTGGAGTGGTGTAAAGCTCGCTGCCATTGGACTCTGGAGCAGTGGAAACGAGTTCTCTGGAGTGATTAATCACACGCCACCATCTGGCAGTCTGACGGACTAATCTGGATTTGGCGGATCCCGGGAGAACACTACCTGCCCAAATGCATAGTGTAAAGTTTGTTGGAGGAGGAATAATGGTCTGGGGCTGTTTTTCATGTTTCTGGCTAGACCCTTTACTTGAAGAGAAATCTTAACGCTACATCATACAATGACATTCTAGACAATTCTGTGCCTCCAATTTTGTGGCAGCAGTTTGGGGAAAGCACTTTCCTATTTCAGCATGACAATGCCCCGGTGCACAAAGCGAGGTCCATACAGAAATGGTTTGTTGAGATCGGTGTGGAGGAACTTGACTGGCCTGCACAGAGCCCTCAACCGCAATGAACACCTTTGGGATGAATTGGAATGCTGACTGTGAGCCAGGCCTAACTGCACCCAACCTCACTCTTGTGGCTGAATGGAAGCAAGTCCCCGCAGCAATGTCCCAACATCTAGTGGAGAGCCTTCCCAGAAGAGTGGAGGCTGTTATAGCAGCAAAGGAAGGACCGACTCCATATTAATGCCCATGATTTTAGAATGAAATGTTCGACGAGTAGTCCTTCTGATCACGTAGTGTATATTTCACCTCTTTGTGCATATGCCTAATCCAATCCAAAATTCTCTACATGCATCTGGAGTCTGCTATTCTCTTATGCATGCCATTCATTCCTAACACATTTGTAATTTGAGTTGTACCCATTTTTTTGTTGTCGGAATAATGATTTGTAAATGACCTGCATGCATGGTAAAGAGTATAGAGTCTGTCTTGTCAGTTGCTGAGCTTTGGACAAAGGTTACCATGGTTATGATGTCTGAAATGGAGCTTGTTAATGATTTACATAAAAGGGAAATGCCGGGGTTATGTTCATTATCTCTGATCGCAAGCAAAGCAAACATTTTACAAACGGGAGAGCTAAATGAGAATTCTTAGAGCAGATGAACCAAATTGTTTGATAATGTTAGTTTGTGCCAAATAAAATAGACACATTTTCCCTGAATAGTTCCCCCGAAAATGCATTTTGATCTATTCAAATGTCATCAAATTGCAACCATCTCTATTCATTACATCTGCAGTTCCTAATCAGCCTCTCTCACTTACTCTTTGTATCCCTTTCATCAGTGCTTTGGACAGCTCAAGGACACTTCCTTGTGGAGAACTCCGATGCTTCTACCATCAATAGGAACACAGGGATGTTTTGGGCCCTTTTACAGTGCAGGTATATTAATAGTATATATTAATGGTAGGCTACATAATAATGGCAGTAATTTCCATTATTTGGTGACCTAGAGCAGAAGGTGTAATTGTAACACATTGTTTTCATTTTCAGCATGTTATTTGGCAATCTGTCAAGGCCATCTTCCTGGAAGGAATAAGTGGACTAAAGCGCAGAGTACATTACTTTATTTCTAATGTCGCCAACAACACAATCGTGAGGCTTAAGAGGGCTATAGTGCCACTGACAAAGTCAACTTCCCAAAAATAACAAAGGGGCCGCCTAAGTATGATTCCCAATCAGAGACAACTAAAGACAGCTGTCCCTGATTGAGAACCATACCAAAACAAAGAACTAAAGAACATAGAATACAGAACATAGAATGCGCACCCAAATCACACCCTGACCAAACCAAAATAGAGACAAAAAAAGGCTCTTTTAGGTCTGGGCATGACACAATCTTTACATATATTTTGAGTGGAATGGAAGGATAGAAATATCAGGTATGTGCATGTGAAGATCATCCAATGGGAAAATAGAGCTAACATTAATGAAAACTTGCAATTGCATCTTTGTTTTCATTAAGGATATGACTCATACGTCCTTCCAATATTGTTGCCCTACTTAGTAATGGTGTGTGTTCTCTGTTTGACACTGTTTCCTTTGTTCTTGATGTCCCTCTCAGATAGGAGCAGAAAGACTATCTTTATAGGTCTGTGTTACTGTAATTTAATTATGCCAATGTGTTTTCATTAATTGAAAACCCTTAATCTATTTTTTGAGAATTTGTAAGATTCTTGTTTGCATAAAATAGACGGAGACCAGCCATTTCAATAATAGGTAACAGAATTGATTCTCGGAGCGCGCTGCCACTTCACCACGAGCAACAGTTTATACACAAAACGTGACATCATTTCATTGCTTAACAGAAACCCCTCCTCTCGACAGGGACAAAGTGAGGTGAAAAGTTCATTCTAACTTACTAACACACTCCCAGGTAACTTTTGACCCCTCAACATTATCGATCACCACTTAGCTGACAGTTCTAATTAACAGAAAACCTAGGAATGCACTCACTGTCTTATCTAAAAACCCCAGAGCTCAGTTTCGTCGGTTCAACCATAGGTTAACGACCTTATCTGTTTACACAGTCCACTTCTTTCTTCCTAGTTGGAATGGTGTTCATTAACTTTAATTACTCTGAGTCTGTGTCACACAATCCCATTTTATGAACTCATATTGTTAATCAGATATAATAAAACAGAGTATAAGTTTACTTAGTTACAGTTCTATTTGAAATGGGGATATTGTTTATTCATTTATTCATAATAATTCTAAAAGTCTGCTGGTTACCTCAGTGCTGGGAACACTCAGCTTCCTGGCTCTGAGAAAGACTCTTCCACCAGAGGAGGAGATGCTCAATGAGGAGGAAGGCCAGCCTTTGCTCTCATCTCGCATGAAGTTAGTTTCCTAATTGACTGACAGTACTCTCTCACTGTACCCTTATTTCAATGGGAATCTATGGCACTGCGTTTGGTGTCTCTGTTTTAAATGATGGTTATTCATTCTGCTATGAATTCGAATATCACAGTATTGAAAATAAATATTGTTTGTCTTGCTAATTCGATAATTTTCCATCCTAATGTTTGGCAGGTATAAGCAAAGAGCGGCAGTACAAGATGCAAAGTTAGAATTGAGTAAGTTAATGTAGCTTCACAGGCACATTTGTTATTATACAATCAATCATTGATCTATTCCTTTGGGTTAAAGGGCACATCGGTTACCTTGCTTATGTTGTTTCACTGTTTTACTATCCTGTTAGTCATCTAAAGCAATTCCTTGTGTGTTTCCTTCTCTTCAGAGACAATCCTACAACTGCTCAAAACCAAAACCATATTGCTTCTGAGCTGTTGCATGGCATACAGTGGTAAGTAGATTGTACTGCACAACCAAAAGTCCAGACATTTCCCTCAGAGGAATAGTGTTTTTACCAGTGTGTTGTCATCATAGGTCTGGAGCTATCTTTCTACAGTGGTGTATATGGGACATGTATCGGGGCAACAACAGAGTTTGGAGCGGCAGCTAAAGGCTTGATTGGGATCTCTGGAATCGTGTTGGGGATTGGAGAGATAGTTGGTAGGTTTGTGTTGCCCAGTGTAACTTGTACCCATCACTCTTATGTTGCTGTTACAATCCAACAAGGAACTAGTTTGACAGTAATCTGATGTGATTTGTCAGGTGGAGGAGTCTTTGGACTAGTATGTAAGAATAACCGCTTCAGACGGACATCTGTGGTCTTCCTGGGGATGGTCGTCTTCCTGGGGATGGTCGTACACTACCGTTGAAAAGGTTTAGAACACCTACTCATTCAAGATTTACATTTTTTAAATTTAGACTATTTTCGACATTGTAGAATAATAGTGAAGGCATCACAACTATGAAATAAACATGGAATCATGTAAAAAAGAAACTTCCCTTTTTCAGGACCTTATCTTTCAAAGATAATTTGTAAAAATGCAAATAACTTCACAGATCTTCATTGTAAAGGGTTTAAACAATGTTTCCCTTGCTTGTTCACGGAACCATAAACAAAGCTGACCACAACTCCATTTTGTTGCTCCCTGCCTACAGACAGAAACTAAAACAAGAAGCTCCCGCGCTCAGGTCTGTTCAACGCTGGTTCGACTAATCTGATTCCACGCTCAAGACTGCTTCGATCACGTGGACTGGGATATGTTCTGCATTGCTTCCAACAACAACATTGACGAATATGCTGATTTGGTGAGCGAGTTCATTAGAAAGTGCATTGACAATGTCGTTCCCATAGCAACGATTAAAACATTCCCAAACCAGAAACCATGGATTGATGGCAGCATTCGCATGAAGCTCGAACAACTGCTTTTAACCAGGGCAAGGTGACCGGAAACATGACCGAATACAAACAGTGTAGCTATTCCCTCCGCAAGGCAATCAAACAAGCTAAGCGTCAGTATAGAGACAAAGTAGAGTCACAATTCAACGGCTCAGACACAAGAGGTATGTGGCAGGGTCTACAGTCAATCACGGATTACAAAAAGAAAACCAGCCCCGTCACGGACCAGGATGTCTTGCTCCCAGGCAGAATAAATAACTTTTTTGGCCGCTTTGAGGACAATACAGTGCCACTGACATGGCCCGCAACCAAAACCTGCGGACTCTCCTTCACTGCAGCCGATGTGAGTAAAACATTTAAACGTGTTAACCCTCGCAAGGCTGCAGGCCCAGACAGCATCCCCAGCCGCGTCCTCAGAGCATACGCATACCAGCTGGCTGGTGTGTTTACGGACATATTCAATCAATCCTTATCCCAGTCTGCTGTTCCCACATGCTTCAAGAGGGTCACCATTGTCCCTGTTCCCAAGAAAGCTAAGGTAACTGAGCTAAACGACTACCGCCCCGTAGTGCTTTGAGAGACTAGTCAAGGATCATATAACCTCCACCCTACCTGACACCCTAGACCCACTCCAATTTGCTTACCGCCCAAATAGGTCCACAGACGATGCAATCTCATCCACACTGCACACTGCCCTAACCCATCTGGACAAGAGGAATACCTATGTGAGAATGCTGTTCATCGACTACAGCTCAGCATTTAACACCATAGTACCCTTCAAACTCGTCATCAAGCTCGAGACCCTGGGTCTCGACTTTGCCCTGTGCAACTGGGTACTGGACTTCCTAACGGGCTGCCCCCAGGTGGTGAGGATAGGTAACAACATCTCCACCTCGCTGATCCTCAACACTGGGGCTCCACAAGGGTGCGTTCTGAGCCCTCTCCTGTATTCCCTGTTCACCCACGACTGCATGGCCATGCACGCCTCCAACTCAATCATCAAGTTTGCAGACGACACTACAGTGGTAGGCTTGATTACCAACAATGATGAGACGGCCTACAGGGAGGAGGTGAGGGCCCTCGGAGTGTGGTGTCAGGAATATAACCTCACACTCAACGTCAACAAAACAAAAGAGATGATTGTGGACTTCAGGAAAGAGCAGAGGAAGGACCCCCCCTATCCACATCGATGGGACCGTAGTGGAGAGGGTATTAAGTTTTAAGTTCCTCTGCGTACACATCACGGACAAACTGAATTGGTCCACCCACACAGACAGCGTTGTGAAGAAGGCGCAGCAGCGCCTCTTCAACCTCAGGAGGCTGAAGAAATTTGGCTTGTCACCAAAAGCACTCACAAACTTCTACAGATGCACAATCGAGAGCATCCTGTCGGGTTGTATCACCGCCTGGTACGGCAACTGCTCCGCTCACAACCGTAAGGCTCTCCAGAGGGTAGTGAGGTCTGCACAATGCATCACCGGGGGCAAACTACCTGCCCTCCAGGACACCTACACCACCCGATGTCACAGGAAGGCCATAAAGATCATCAAGGACAACAACCACCTGAGCCACTGCCTGTTCACCCCGCTATCATCCAGAAGGCAAGGTCAGTACAGGTGCATCAAAGCAGGGACCTGGAGACTGAAAAACAGCTTCTATCTCAAGGCCATCAGACTGTTAAACAGCCACCACTAACATTGAGTGGCTGCTGCCAACACACTGACTCAACTCCAGCCACATTAATAATGGGAATTGATGGAAATTGATATAAAATATATCACTAGCCACTTTAAACAATGCTACTTAATATAATGTTTACATTACTCATCTCATATGTATATGTATATACTGTACTCTATATCATCTACTGCATATTTATGTAATATATGTATCACTAGCCACTTTAAACTATGCCACTTTGTTTACATACCCTACATTACTCATCTCATACGTATATACTGTACTCGATACCATCTACTGCATCTTGCCTATGCCGTTCTGTACCATCACTCATTCATATATCTTTATGTTAATATTCTTTATCCCTTTACACTTGTGTGTATAAGGTAGTAGTTGTGGAATTGTTAGGTTAGATTACTCGTTGGTTATTACTGCATTGTCGGAACTAGAAGCACAAGCATTTCGCTACACTCGCATTAACCTCTGCTAACCATGTGTATGTGACAAATAAATGTGATTTGATTTGATTTGAATTAATGAACATGCACCTGTGGAGCAGTTGTTAAGACACTAACAGCCGTCAGACGGTAGGTAATTAAGGTCACAGTTATGAAAACTTAGGACACTAAAGAGGTCTTTCTACTGACTGTCAAAAACACCAAAAGAAAGATGCCCATGGTCCCTGCTCATCTGCGTGAACGTGCTTTAGACATGCTGCAAGGAGGCATGAGGACTGCAGATGTGGCCAGGTAAATAAATTGCAATGTCCGTACTGTGAGATGCCTAAGACAGCGCTACAGGGAGACAGGATGGACAGCTGATCATCTTCGCAGTGGCAGACCACGTGTAACAATAGCTGCACAGGATCGGTACATCCGAACATCACACCTGCGGGAAAGGCACAGGATGACAACAACAACTGCCCGAGTTACACCAGGAACGCATAATCCCTCCATCAGTGCTCAGACTGTCCGCAATAGGCTGAGAGAGGCCGGACTGAGGGCTTGTAGGCCTGTTGTAAGGCAGGTCCTCACCATACATCACCAGCAACAACGTTGCCTATGGGCACAAACCCACCGTCGCTGGACCAGACAAGAATGGTAAAAAGTGCTCTTCACTGACGAGTCGCGGTTTTGTCTACCCATGGATGATGGTTGGATTCGCGTTTATCGTCGAAGGAATGAGCGTTACACCGAGGCCTGTACTCTGGAGCGGGATCGATTTGGAGATGGAGGGTCTGTCATGGTCTGGGGCGGTGTGTCACAGCATCATCGGACTGAGCTTGTTGTCATTGCAGGCAATCGCAACGCTGTGCGTTACAGGGAAGACATTCTCCTCCCTCATGTGGTATCCTTCCTGCAGGCTCATCCTGACATGACCCTCCAGCATGACAATGCCACCAGCCATACTGCTTATTCTGTGTGTGATTACCTGCAAGACAGAAATGCCAGTTTCTGCTATGGCCAGTGAAGAGCCCGGATCTCAATCCCATTGAGCATGTCTGTGACCTGTTGGATCGGAGGGTGAGGGCTAGAGCCATTGCTCACAGAAATGTCCGGGACCTTGCAGGTGCCGTGGTGGAAGAGTGGGGTATCATCTCACAGCAAGAACTGGCAAATCTGGTGCAGTCCATGAGGAGGAGATGGCCGCCTCGCTTCGCGTTCCTAGGAAACTATGCAGAATTTTGTTTTTTTATGTGTTATTTCTTATGATGTTACCCCAGAAAATCGTAGGTTTTATTAAATACAGTCGGGAGGAACTATTGGATATAATAGCAAAGTTAACTCAGCAACATTACGAACAGGAATACGACTTTCCCGAAGCGGATCCTTGTGTTTGGCCTACCACCCAGGACATTGGATCGGATCCCAGCCGGCAACCCAAAATAACGGCACCGTAGAAGGGGCAGATGGAGCGGTCTTCTGGTCAGCCTCCGTAGACGGGCACATCACGCACCGCTCCCGAGCATACTACTCGCCAATGTCCAGTCTCTTGACAACAAGGTAGACGAAATCCGAGCAAGGGTAGCATTCCAGAGAGAGACTGGAATGTTCTTTGTTTCACGGAAACATGGCTCACTCAAGACACTCTATCTGAGTCGGTACAGCCACCTGGTTTCTTCACGCATCGCGCCGACAGAAACAAGCATCTCTCTGGTAAGAAGAAGGGCAGGAGTGTATGCCTTATGATTAACGAGACGTGGTGTGATCATAACGACATACAGGAACTCAAGTCCTTTTTTTCACTTGACTAAGAATTCCACACAATCAAATGCCGACCGCATTATCTACCAAGAGATTTCTCTTCGATCATAATCACAGTTGTATATATCCCCCTCAAGCAGACACATCGACGGCCCTGAAAGAACTTCATTGGACTCTTTGTAAACTGGAAATGACATATCCTGAGGCTGCATTTATTGTAGCTGGGGATTTTAACAAGGCTAATCAGAAAACAAGGCTCCCAAATTTTATCAGCATATCGATTGTGCTGACTAGGGCTGCCAAAACACTAGATCACTGTTATTCCAACTTCCGTGACGCATATAAGGCCCTCCCCCACCCTCTCTTTGGAAAAGCTGACCACGACTCCATTCTGTTGCTCCCAGCCTATAAACAGAAACTAAAGCAGACTCCAAAGTGGAGTCGCAATTCAACGGCTCAGACAGGAGAGGTATGTGGCAGGGTCTACAGTCAATCACGGACTACAAAATAAAAACCAGGCGTCCCAGGTGGCGCAGTGCGCGCTAACCAAGGTAGCCAGGTGTTTCCTCCAACACATTGGTGCGGCTGGCTTCCGGGTTGGAGGCATGCTGTGTTAAGAAGCAGTGCGGCTTGGTTGGGTTGTGTTTTGGAGGACGCATGGCTTTCGATCTTCGTCTCTCCCGAGCCCGTACGGGAGTTGTAGCAATAAGACAAGATAGTAATTACTAACAATTGGATACCACGAAATTGGGGAGAGAAGGAGGTAAAAAAACAACAAAAAAACAGCCCCGTCGTGGACCACGATGCCTTGCTCCTAGACAGACTAAGCAACTTTTTTGCTCGCTTTGAGGACAACACAGTGCCACTGACACGGCCCGCGACCAAAACCTGCATCTTGCCTATGCCGTTCGGGCATCACTCATTCATGTATTTTTATGTACATATTCGTATTCATTCCTTTACACTTGTGTGTATAAGGTAGTTGTTGTGAAATTGTTAGGTTATATTACTTGTTAGATATTACTGCATGGTCGGAACTAGAAGCACAAGCATTTCGCTACACTCGCATTAACATCTGCTAACCATGTGTATGTGACAAATACATTTGATTTGATTTTCATAACTTAATGCAGCTGGTGGCCACACCAGATACTGACTGTTACTTTTGAATTTGACCCCACCTTTTTTCAGGGACACATTATTCATGGCAACTGCTCATTATGGTCATCCTGGGTTTCACTGGAACACTCTGCTTCTTCATGGTGGAAAGAATACAGAACTTCTCTGTAGACCTACAACAAGAGTATTAGGACCCATCATTTCAACACTGGCACAGTCATGTATTTCAGACTTACATTTCTAGGTTTTTTAACAGGAAAGATACTTTGCACCTTCAATGTCTTAGCTTTAACTTATCTTGCACAACACACTAATTATAACTAACGGTATTGATGTATACCGGAAAATTTTATGCTGTGTTGAAATGTGTATAGATAGACTAAATTTGAACAATTTTGTCTATGACAATTCTCAACATCCACCATGCCAAAGCTTACAAGAGCTTATCCAGTGATTTAAAAAAAAAAAAATATTGCCTTGTAATAATACAATTATTGTACAACTTATTTTCAGTGCCCATAGCATGTAGTAGAGTAGTTAAAAAAATGCATCTATATGCATTAACATTTATGGTATCCTTTTACTTCAATTGTTTTTATATTCGACATTTTACACTTCAAAATCTTGTCAGCCATGCATACTAAAGCCTGTTAATGTTTTGGTTGCTTGTATCTGTTAAATTAAGCAAATTTCTATTTTTCTAAATTTCTATTTTAAAAAAAATGGTTAAAGTAACTTATTTGCTGTATGTGTCCTCTGTGGCAACGAGAAGGTACAAACACAATCTGATTTTTAAACATTTAAACCAACAGGTGCGCTAACTTGTGCTTCTTCGGTTAGTGTCTCCCAAAGTGTTGGTAGACGTCACTGGGCAAGTGCAACACTCATTTTAACTGGGAATTGAAGTTCTAGATTGCACATTCAAAATCAGAGGTTATTGTGTGGGACAACAAACATGCAATACACATTATGCTCAGGAGATGGTGCTAAAATACAACTGTAGGCATCAATTTAGATCAGAATGAAGGAAACATTAACGTTGATCATACAATAAAAAGCACTCTAATTAAACTCCTATTTCAACTATTCCTTTCTAAAGACTGTCAGGTTGCACCTATACTGTTGCGGTTCTCCTTTTCTTATATACAGGAAACGGATATGTTAACTCAGTCCAAGCAGAGATATTTGCATCCTCATGACAATGCACTTCTCTTTTTTCCCACCATGGCAATAGATTGCGTGTGCTGTTTTCGATTGCAAGTTCTTTCTGGTACTGCACGTTATATAAAATGTGTGATACATACATTGGTGGGAAAAAGTACCGAATTGTCATACTTGAGTAAAAGTAAAGATTCCTTAATATAAAATGACTCAAGTGAGTCACCCAGTAAAATCCTACTTGAGTAAAAGTAGAAAGTATTTTGGTTTTAAATATACTTAAGTATCAAAAGTAAATGCAATTTCTAAAATGTATTTAGGTATCAAAAATAAAAGTATAACCATTTCAAATTCGTTATATTAGGCAAACCAGACAGCACGATTTTCTTGCTTTTTAAATGTACGGTTAGCCAGGGGCACACTCCAACACTCAGACATCATTTACAAACAAAGCATTTGTGTTTAGTGAGTCCGCCAGATCAGATGCAGTAGGGATGACCAGGGATTTTCTCTTCAAGCGCGTGACAATTTTCCTGTCCTGCTAAGCATTCAAAATGTAATGAGTACTTTTGGGTGTCATGGAAAATGTATGGAGTAGAAAATACAATATTTTCTTTAGGAATGTAGTGGAGTAAAAGTTGGACAAAAATATAAATAGTAAACTACTGATACCTCAAAAAACAACATAAGTAGTACTTTAAAGTATTTTTACTTAAGTACTTTACACCACTGGGTACATATTAAAGGTGATGCAGACTTTCAACCTAAAATATTTTCCATTACAAATGCTCACCTTCAAATGCATCTATGTCCAACATTTTATTACACTTGCAACAATTTAGATAGAAAGCTAAAAAGAACCGGATAAAAGTTATTTCATTGTTAGTACTCCATAAAAGTGATGTATATTTTCTCCCTCTAAAAAGGACATTTTAATGTTGATCACTGGCAGGAAGATGTGACATCACTGCAGTTCATTTGTTTTCCAAGCAAGGTTCAAGAGCAGGGCCCATAAATCATAGAGGTGGATGACGACCTTAGAGAAGCACTGGACCAGTGAGGGCACCATAGATCCCACAGTACTTCACAGGTAATTGAGTATTGATTGCATTATAATCAGAATCCTAAAGTGATCTTCCTTTGTGCTATTTTCTAGTCAATTGTGCAACTTGATGCTTTGCATACAAACATTAAGAAGAATGTGTGGTATAAGTCCTGAAATGTACCTCACCTATTGGAATCTACAAGCACCTCCCTGGTATTTCTAACACTAACTGGACCGAAGCTTAACTTGCCTGCAACACAGAGAAGTACATAGGTATTTGTGGTATTAAATGGCAATGACAGAAAGTGGTGCCAATGACAGAATAACTCAATAAATTCACATTTTCAAGACAACCTTTGAGCTGCCTTTTAGTCCTCAACAAAATTCAATTTTGCAATGAAGTCCGCGAAAATGAATTTCCATCACTTGCATTGCCTGTCCAAAGCATTCGAAGTATGACATAGCTGTGAATGCCACCATGCATTCCTGCATGCTTGCTAAATATAAGCATGACAAGTTGGCATAGCAGACCTGTGGCTCTGTGAAAATGGCCTTTCACCATCCCCTCAGGTGTCTCCACACTTCTATCTTGGCCTTTGTTCAAAAACAGCCTGTCACAAAATTGCCACAATACCATGAAAGAAATTATGCTGAATGCCTCAGTCATTCCAATCATATACTATTATTGATGGTTAAACTGTGGCAAACGCCTCTCAATAGTCTGCATGATAAACCATCGCTATCTGTGTCACTAGTCAGGTAATCTTTATTCAAGCTTCACCAGTTAAGCGAAGAGCTTTGAAGGGAAAAAAGTGTTTATGTTTTCTACAATAAACACTTCAAACATGAACTTCATCCTCAGAAAATAACCCTAAACAAATATTTTTTTGTTGATTAACCTGATTCCCAACACATCTATGACATCAGAGGCTGGCTCTACTTTCTGGACGTGTATTTCCAAGGAAGCTGCAATGTGCCTGTTTAAAGGAACAGCGCAGAATAAGGAAGTAGGCCTACCACTTTTTTCATCAGAAATTCAACCTCAATGTTTGCATGAGGCTTGTACTGGTAACACTATTTAGCCTATCAAACATCAGATGCAATGAAACTGTCTGAATATTTGACTATTTTGGGAAGCCATTCGAAGAGAAGTCACTTTCAGAGGCTGGAGACTAGTTTGACGACCTTGATGTTTAATCAAGATGTTATTGCTCAGTATTTCAACTGAAGTACACATCCTTATTTTTTTACATCCCAGATGATGAACAACATGCTTCAGACAGATGAGGCAAAGACAAGACATGTTATATCTCTTCAACAATTAACTGTTGCAGTTTCCCCACACACACATGTTTATTTACAGAAGCTGTACATCCAAAATGTGGAACATTTCTGGACTTGAGGCTACAGCATTTTCATGGCCGAATGGTATTCAAACTGTTTGTATAATATAGAAAAAAACATATATATGAGCTCAAGTCCCCAAAATAAAAGAAATTGTAAAGTGCAAAAGTGTCTACCGTAGAATCACACACAATGATAGGAGCTGTCATTGTCTATTTGCATGGCTTGGTCTGAACAGAAAGCAGTAAGAAAGGGATTTCCAGGTATCGGACATTGTCCTTCCTGTGAGTTGGATATGACATTTAGAGGCATGTTCCTCATGGAGCTTTGAGGGATCTCAGTCTCCAAACACTTGTTCAGCATTTTGTCTGAAACCCACTGATCTGGGCTATTTTGTCCCAGGCTCTGTAAAGTCTGATAATCGACGTCACTCGGGGGAAGGCAGCATCCAGGGTCAGGCAGGCTGTGGTAACATGGATTCACATCGTAAATCAGTGGCTCGCTACTGTCCACATCCTGGAAACCCTTAAGTGGCAGTGGCACATCCATGAAGGCATCAGTTCCTCTCTTATTGTCCTTACCGACCGCCTCACTGAAGCTCTGATATCCATCAACGACACTGATAACATTGTGAGGTTCGGACACATTGCTGTCATTAGAGCCATAGATCAGACTGGTGTCCTCTGCTGAAGTGGTAGTCTCTGAATCATCACTGGCGCCATCACACGGGTGATATGAAAACTCGGTTTGCAAGAGGGGTGCACAGTTAGTGGACAAGTTAAGGTCTTGTTGATCAGTACCAAGAAACAGCTGTGAATGGGCATTTTTCAACACTTCAGCCTCACCAGAATGGTAGGAGGAGTTACAAAAGAGCAGAGGCTGCTTAGGAAATGAGGATGTCTTGCTTGTTGTTAACTCTTGAATGGAGTTGAGGGGCACTGAGGGGGAGTAGGTAATATTGTTGTAACGAGACGACCCACAGGAGCCTCCAGACTCACTCATGAAATGAAGAGGATTGTAGTCAGATGAACACACACCAATGTCTCTATTTGGCTCAGGGCAGTTCATTTGTGTACCATCATCTGTCATAGGAGGGGCTAAAAGCAATGACTGAGGATTCCCGTCCAAAGGAACAAGGCTGGGAAAGACTTTGCTCAGGGCCTCTTGAAGATGGCTAATGATCTGCACATTACTAGGCTCCGGGCTCATGGAACATGTGTGGGCATAACCCAGGGAAGATGATGAGTCAAGCTCTGAGCCACTACCTCTTCCACTGCTCCCATCTACTATCAAGGGGTTTGTCCTGTAGAGAAAAGACAAGCGGGCAACTTTCAGTGAATTAAAGCTTATTTTCATTGCAAGGACTTGACTGCCCACGCGAATAGGACTGAACCCGAAGACACCTTTTCAGTTTGCTATGTTTATAGTGCATCTATAAGCTCACCATGTTTTTCCTTCAGTGTCCATTTTTGAAGAATCAACATAGATGGAGGATAAAGGTATTTTGGGAGGAGACAATACCTGTGGTGGAGAACAAACATCACTAAATGCAAATACACAAATGGAAGGAATTACAGTATGAAAGTAATGAAGGCTTACAGTTTATTTAAACATAGACTATTTAAGCAATAAGGCTTAATAAATAAATAAATTGCCAAGGCTTAATAAATAAATAAACGGCCAATATACCACGGCTAAGGGCTGTTCTTCTGCACAACGCAATGCAGAGTGCCTGGACAAAGCCCCTAGCTGTGGTATATTGGCCATATAGCACAAACCGCTGAGGTGCTTTATTGCTATTCTAAACTAGTTACGAATCTAACTATTCTAAAATAGTTTTTTAAAAATGTGTCATATCCATGGTATACGGTCTGACATACTATGGCTTTCAGACAATCAGCATTCAGGGCTCAAACCACACAGTTTATAATTGGAGATAGAGCCTCACCTTAGGCACTCCTGGAACCATGTACAAAAGGTCTGGGTTTGAACATTTAGGAATATTATCCCACCACTTGGTTTTGAGTCTGCAGAGGGGGGAAATAGAACGATTTGAAAGCCTATAGGGCCAATATGAAGCTGTATGATAACAAATGTTTGTGGAAACAGACATACTGTCACCTACAGACATGTCAGGACAACTTACCTAACACTGCACCAAAATAAAGCACTTGTGATGATGATAACAGCAATGCAACTGAAAACAATGACAATCTGGAGTACTTTCCGAGATGATGCAGCTGTGGAGCAGAGAAGAATATACAATGAGCTACAAGGTGAAAGTGAAATTAAGGTTTGAAAACCCATTTATGATAAATCTAATTCAGTCACTTACGGTTGGTGAATTCCAACTCTTCACTCCAGTCACTGAAATGGCCGCTCCTGTCAGTATAGGTTCTGACCTTCAGAGCATAAATGGTGTTTGGCTCCAAGTCTCTGCCAAGTAATTCATGGGAAGTTGTTGAGTAATTTTTGGACACCTGTCGGAACAAAGGAAAGGGCTAGAGGGAATGTTGTCATTGTGATGTGACAGCGAACGGGGGAATGCTGTATATCACCCTCCTTTACCTCATCTGTTTCTCCTTTCTTTCTGTAGCTCAATTCGGCAATCAAGTCCTTAGAAAACGGTGCATCATCAGGGTAGTTTGTCTTCCATTTGACCAGGAAATTCCCATTTTCTGTTGGTTTCACCTTTTGGACGGTGGGGGTTTTGGGTTTTACTGTATAGGGCAATGACAGGGATGGTTTGACATATCAATCAATTAAAGAATGGTTTCATTTCATGCAATATTCTTTATAACAGTAATTCATTTTTAAATAGCAATCTGCATATGTAGATGCAACTCACTGCTGCATTTGATACAGAGGATTTTGGAATTTAGACGCTTCCCAGAATTCCAAAGTGTTGCATTAAACTCCTCCCCAATAATAAGGACCATTGGATCAATAGAGCATCCACATTTGAAAACATCATTGGACCTCTCCTTTTCCTTGAAAGTACAATCATTCTGGCCTCTGAGAAATAAGTTGAATATTAATGCAGATTTTAAATTAAATAGGACTTCTTGGTGAGATTAACATCGACAATAGAAAAACTTACAATCATAAACTTACATATTTTGTGCGCCCAATAATTTCAATGTCATGTTGTATTCAGCACACTTAGACTTGTCAGTCGTAAAATGACAAACCATACTTTTGTCATAATCGTTGAAGCATTGAAGATTTCCGTCACTCATTGCTACAAGTAATTAACAAACAAAAAGCTTGTCAAATGTTAACCACGATCAGGCAAAAATACTGTGGTTAAATCTACTTACATGTTTATAGGCTATATACAAAAGACTGCTTACCATCATCAGCTATCAAAGTCCCAAAGTTTGTGAATATAATAATCAATAGAAACATTTTTGCTGAATACTTTAGAGTAAACCACACAGTATAATTAAATCTGAAATCAGAAAGAGAAAATGTTTCATATTAGTGTTTAAATTCCTGCACATTAAAATAGGCTACATGTAGGCTAAATGTGAAGAAGTGACTATTAATTCAGTAATACGGTTTTTGTGGGTCTGCAGTTGTTGCTTTTGTTTATAGACCCAACTTTCCCACTAGATTCCCTTGATTACATAGAGATATAGCAAATCGAAAGTCACTCACCTACACAATGATATATTATAATTTTGAGGAAGTACTCATTCCTTTAAAAGAACAAAGAAAAAACAATGAATCTATAAAACAGTATCTAGTCTTCATACGATCTACAGTGGTAACAGTCATTTGTCACTTTACACAAACAGAAAGAACTGCTGTTTTGACAACTACGAATTGCTTACTGGAAATTACAAATCCAATAGGACACACCTTTCATGGGAAGTTCGCCCCCTTCCTTGTATGACCATGTCGCACGCACGTACGCTTTATTGTTGTTTTATGGTTGATTACCAACTTCGAATTCCATCAATGACATCTTAATAATATTGCAATCTGTTTGCAACTTGATCTATTGCCGGGAAGTCCGGTTTCAGATTAAGACATGGTACACCGAGCCATATAGTTTCCAATCTAAACCATAGCTACTGTACTATGTTTGCCTTTTTGCTCGAGACGCTTTTGGTCTACCAGTCTGCTAGGGGGCGGTAGCACCTTTGGCTTCAAGAAGGTTTTCCAGAAACACCGTAAACGTAACTAAAAGGGAAGAGGTAGACCCGTGCATGTCTCAGGTACAACCCGCGTAAACAAAGGCTAGCTAGCTAACTTTTGACAGAAGTAAAAGGAACCATCATTAACAAAACAGAGCAACGACTGACTTGCCTGGTGAGTGGGGATGCTGTTGTTTGAAGTTTAATATATGTCTTGTATTACATATATTGTTTTTGCTATACGCTGTGCTGGTCTATTTTGTCCGGAACATTTGCTGACATGTTGTTACTGTTGGTTGCCTAACAATAACTGACTAGCCAAATCAAAGTTTATTGGTCGCGTTGCCTTACACAGTAGCAGATGTTATCGTGGATGCAGCGAAATGCTTGTGTTACTAGCGCCTAACCATCAAGCAAAAATGTCAAACCACTAACTTTACACAAATAATGAAAAACAAGAAATCACTAATTTCAGAACATCTCCAGACAGTTGGCTAACAACTAATGATCCAAATCGAATGTATTTGTCACATACACATGGTTAGCAGATGTTAATGCGAGTGTAGCGAAATGCTTGTGCTTCTAGTTCCGACCACAATAAGGATTAGCCACAATAGTGGATTTTGCGGTTGGCTTTCAAAATAAAAGTATGGCATAATTATACTTTTTATTATTTTGCATCACTGTCATTGACATACTTTTATTTTGAAGTCATACTTCAAATTCCACTATTGTGCCCAATCCTTATTATGGATAGCTTCACAACACACAACCTGGTCCGGTGGAGCCTCACTAGCCAGATGAAGCTAGCTGGCTGCTTATAACGTTAGCTATGGGCAACAGTGTTAAGAAGCTGGCTAGCTATTTATTTTCATGAACTGAGGTTCAATTTCAATAGGCAAACAACAAGTGGTAACCTAGCTATTACTTAAAAGGATTCCCAAATCATTGCTAAGAATAATGAAAATGACTGCAGTTTCTACTGGTCATTGTTTTCAGGCTGGTTGTATTGGTGCTAGCTAAGTACCAAGCTAAAGCTAGCTACACCAGAGGTTTCGGTCAAACAAATTATGCTTTATTACCAACGCGGTATTGTAAACACATCGTTCGTGGCCGGTGTTTGCTTGATTGCAGACTTTTTTGTACAGCTTTGACAGTGCTACTGTGTCTTTTCTTTGACACGCAAAGACCCAAACGACATTCCATAGTCTGTATGTTGTGAAGCTAATAGCAGTGATACTATTATTGTGTAACTCCGGGAGGGCAACATCTGAAAAATAGCGCACTTGGTAGTGTGTACTGGTGCTCGACCAGTCGCAAATGTCAACATCACCCACGACAGAGAGCGATTGATTGTCAAGGGCAATGAATTCCATTATCTTGGAATTAATGGATTTCGCCTTTGAGTCGTCTCGCTGCAATGTTTTTACTATTTCAACTGACTGCTTGATCCACACAACAGACATTGTGGGCTAGGTTAGGAATGCTGTGTTGTACGTGTAGTGCAAAATTTTAGTTGGCGTCATTACGTCATGTACTGTTAGAATTGCGTCAATTCGACGCAATTTCTTCCAGAATGGTCCTGTATTTGGCTCCATCCATCTTCCCATCAATTTTAACCATCTTCCCTGTCCCTGCTGAAGAAAAGCAGGCCCAAACCATGATGCTGCCACCATGTTTGACAGTGGGGATGGTGTGTTCAGGGTGATGCGCTGTGTTGCTTTTACTCCAAACATAACGTTTTGCATTGTTGCCAAAAAGTTCAATTTTGGTTTCATCTGACCAGAGCACCTTCTTCCACATGTTTGGTGTGTCTCCCAGGTGGCTTGTGGCAAACTTTAAACAACACTTTTTATGGATATCTTTAAGAAATGGTTTCTTCTTGCCACTCTTCCATAAAGGCCAGATTTGTGCAATATACGACTGATTGTTGTCCTATGGACAGAGTCTCCCACCTCAGCTGTAGATCTCTGCAGTTCATCCAGAGTGATCATGGGCCTCTTGGCTGCATCTCTGATCAGTCTTCTCCTTGTATGAGCTGAAAGTTTAGAGGGACGGCCAGGTCTTGGTAGATTTGCAGTGGTCTGATACTCCTTCCATTTCAATATTATCGCTTGCACAGTGCTCCTTGGGATGTTTAAAGCTTGGGAAATCTTTTTGTATCCAAATCCGGCTTTAAACTTCTTCACAACAGTATCTCGGACCTGCCTGGTGTGTTCCTTGTTCTTCATGATGCTCTCTGCGCTTTTAACGGACCTCTGAGACTATCACAGTGCAGGTGCATTTATACGGAGACTTGATTAGGTGGATTGCATTTATCATCATTAGTCATTTAGGTCAACATTGGATCATTCAGAGATCCTCACTGAACTTCTGGAGAGAGTTTGCTGCACTGAAAGTAAAGGGGCTGAATCATTTTGCACGCCCAATTTTTCAGTTTTTGATTTGTTAAAAAAGTTTGAAATATCCAATAAATGTCGTTCCACTTCATGATTGTGTCCCACTTGTTGTTGATTCTTCACAAAAAAATACAGTTTTATATCTTTATGTTTGAAGCCTGAAATGTGGCAAAAGGTCGCAAAGTTCAAGGGGGCCGAATACTTTCGCAAGGCACTGTAGGTATGCACGGTAGCTTTGACATCGTTTTTTAACATCGGTGTTGAACAAGACATCGGGCCGATACCTATGTTGGCATTTTTAGCTAATATCGGCCGATTCCGAAATATGTTCACCGATATATCGCGCATGCCTACTAACAACCCCAATATAACCACGTTTATATGCACACACTATTCCGGATAGTAGCTCATATCCCAGTATTATTCTGGATAAGCTCTTTACATGCACCTTTGATCTCCCGCTCAAGAGTATCCCTGTAACCATGAATATTCCTCCTTTAAATTCATAAGGATTAAATGGAATTGTAACTGATATGGAGACTGACTGTATGCCTACAACCTCTCACATGTACTAGAGCTTAATATAATATAACTCAGGTAGAATTATGAATTTCTTAAGATGGAAAAACATTTTTATTTTGTCTAGGGAACAGGAGTGGACAAATTATTTATTTCTTGAAGCATCTCTTGAGAAAATAGCAATGCATGTGTAATGTGATTTCTTTGACATTGTTATGCAAGCAGACAGTATTTCAATGTGTCAGCTAAATGGAATTATTATGGTGGATGGAACTGTGCAGGTAGGGTGCTTTTTGAAGTGATTTGTTTGACAATCAGATGAAAACGTCACAAAACTATGGGGTCAATTTCACGCCATATGTATTGAATTCAAAATGAAATAAATCATGAACATGAAAAATAAAGTAGAGAATGTAAATATGTTTTTGAGGATGGGTGAAATAATGGATGTTGAAATCAAAAACCAAACAATTTGAAAGCAAAATGTATAGAATTCTAAACAAAAATAAGATGTCAAACGCAAAACCCCAAAACTTGTAAGCAAATAATTTTAACGCGAGAGCAAAACTCTGACAAATGATATTTTTTTAAATTTGAAAACGAATGCAAAAATCTTTTAAAATTTCCCAGCAACCAATCCTATTGAAAACATTTTGCCTACACTCTTGCCTGCATGTACTACCTTTTTGTTAAGCTACTCGTACCTTTGCTTTCAATGTCTGTTTCTTTGCTTTCACTGCCAGTCTTTTCAATTGCGAGTTTTGGCATTATTTTTCCATGAAGGGCGCTAGTTGGTCCGCTAGCTTTGGAGTGACGGTTCGTCTTAACCCAATCAATGATTTGATGTGTCACTGGCTCTACAATTCTATACATTTTGCTTTCAATTGTTTGGTTTTTGATTTCAACATCCATTATTTCACCCGTCCTCAAAAATATGTTTATATTCTCAACTTTATTTTTCATGTTCACAATTTATTTTATTTTGAATTCAATACATATGGCGTGAAATTGACCCCATACACAACACCCATGATATGCAAAACTGAGCTGCAAAAAACAACAGTAAACGGGATAAGATGTTTACATGCCATAGTATCCCATCTAAAATCAGCTTATCCCAAGCATCTTATCCAGGGTTTGTCATGGATATAGGTGCGCATGTTATTGTGGTCTTCGTAATCAATATGCAATCTATGCATTCAGTGCCTTCGGAAAGTATTCAGACCCCTTGACTTTTTCCACATTTTGTTACTTTACAGCCTTATTCTAAAATGGATTAAATAAATACAAATCCTCAGCAATCGACAATAAATACAAATCAAAAACAGGTTTTTAGGAATTTGAGCAAATGTATTAAAAATAAAAAAACAAATATTCAGACCCTTTGCTATGAGATGTGAAATTGAGCGTAGGTGCATCCTGTTTCCTTTGATCATCCTTGAGATGTTTTTGAGCAATCGGGGGAGAAGGGCCTTGGTCAGGGAGGTGACCAAGAAACCGATGGCCACTCTGCGAGAGCGCTAGAGTTCCTCTGTGGAGATGGGAGAACCTTCCAGAAGGACAACAATCTCTGCAGCACTTCACCAATCAGGCCTTATCGTATGGCCAGATGGAAGCCACTCCTCAGTAAAAGGCACACCACAGCCTGCTTGGAGTTCGCCAAAAGGCACCTAAAGACACTCAGACCATGAGAAACAAGATTCCCTGGGCTGATGAAACCAAGATTGAACTCTTTGGCCTGAATGCCAAGCGTCATACATGTTGTATTCGGTGCATGTGACAAATACAATTTGATTTGATGCTGTAATCGCTGCCAAAGTTGTTTCAACAAAGTACTGAGAAAAGGGTCTGAATACTTATGTAAATGTGATTTCAGTTTTATTTTTAAAAATAAATTAGCCAAAATTTCTAAACCTGTTTATGCTTTGTCATTATGGGGTATTGTGTGTAGATTTGGGGGGGGACTATTTAATCTATTTTTGTAATAAGGCTGTAACCTAACAAAGTGGAAAAAGTCAAGGGGTCTGAATACTTTCTGAAGGCACTGTATATAAACCCCAAATATATATCTAAATAATGATATGTAACGTACAGCATTAGATATATTACAGTGAGCTATGTCGAGAATCCAGTGTCGCAAACAAAATGCAATGTACAGTTGTAGATACAGTATATTATGGGCTCCCGAGTGGCACAGCAGTCTAAGGCACTGCATCTGTGCTAGATGCGTCACTACTGGTTCGATTCCAGGCTGTATCACATCCGGCCGTGATTGGAAGTCCCATAGGGTGGCGCACAATTGGCCTAGCGTCGTCCGTGTTAGTGTTTGGCCGGGTTAGGCCATCATTGTAAATAAGAATTTGTTCTTAACTGACTTGCCTAGTTAATCTAAAAAATATTAGAATGAGCAATGTGAAGAATGCAGTATATGAATACGCAGTGTGAAATACGGTAAAGAAACGGCCCAGGGTTTAATGTCTTTGTATACAGTTGATGTCGGAAGTTTACATACACCTTGGCCAAATACATTTAAACTATTTTTTTTTGCAATTCCTGACATTTAATCCTAGTAAAATGTCCTGTCTTAGGTCAGTTAGGATCACCACTTTATTTTAAGAATGTGAAATGTCAGCGTAGTAGTAGAGAATGATTTATTTCAGCTTTTATTTCTTTCATCACATTCCCAGTGGGTCATAAGTTTACATACACTCAATTAGTATCCAGTAGCATTGCCTTTAAATTGTTTAACTTGGGTCAAACGTTTCAGGTAGCCTTTCACAAGCTTCCCACAATAAGTTGGGTGAATTTTGGCCCATTCCACCTGACAGAGCTGGTACAACTGAGTCAGGTTTGTAGGCCTCCTTGCTCGCACACGCTTTTCCAGTTCTGCCCACACATTTTCTATTGGATTGGGGTCAGGGCTTTGTGATGGCCACTCCAATAGCTTGACTTTGTTGTCCTTAAGCCATTTTGCCACAACTTTGGAAGTATGCTTGGGGTCATTGTCCATTTGGAAGACCCATTTGCGACCAAGCTTTAACATTCTGATGATGTCCTGAGATGTTATTTCAATATATCCACATTTTTCTTGCCTCATGATGCCATCTATTTTGTGACGTGCACCAGTCCCTCCTGCAGCAAAGCATCCCCACAACATGATGCTGCCACCCCCGTGCTTCACAGTTGGGATGGTGTTCTTCTGGTTGCAAGCCTCTCCCCTTTTCACCCAAACATAACAATGGTCATTATGGCCAAACAGTTCTATTTTTGTTTCATCAGACCAGAGGACATTTCTGCAAGAAGTACGATCTTTGTCCCCATGTGCAATTGCAAAATGTAGTCTGGCTTATTTGTGGCAGTTTTGGAGCAGTGGATTCTTCCTTGCTGAGTGACCTTTCAGGTTATGTCGATATAGGACATGTTTTACTGTGGATATAGATACTTTTGTATCTGTTTCCTCCAGCATCTTCACAAGGTCCTTTGCTGTTGTTCTGGGATTGATTTGTACTTTTCAGACCAAAGTACGTTCACCTCTAGGAGACAGAACGCATCTCCTTCCTGAGCGGTATGACGGCTGTGTGATCCCATGGTGTTTATACTTGCGTACTATTGTTTGTACAGATGAACGTGGTACCTTCAGGCATTTGGAAATTGCTCCCAAGAATGAGCCAGACTTGTGGAGTTCTACATTTTTTTTTGAGTACTTGGCTGATTTCTTTTAATTTTCCCATGATGTCAAGTAAAGAGGCACTGTGTTTGTAGGTAGCCCTTGAAATACATCCACAGGTACACACACCTCCAATTGACTCAAATTATGTCAATTAGCCTATCAGAAGCTTTTAAAGTCATGACATCATTTTCTGGAATTTTCCAAGCTGTTTAAAGGCACAGTCAACTTAGTGTATGTAAACTTCTGACCCACTGGAATTGTGATACAGTGAATTTTAACTGAAATAATATGTCTGTAAGCAATTGTTGGAAAAATTACTTGTCATGCCAAAACTATAGTTTGTTTAACAAGAAATGTGTGGAGTGGTTGAAAAATGAGTTTTAATGACTCCAACCTAAGTGTATGTAAACTTCCGACTTCAACTATACATCGGACAGCATCGTTCAAGTGTGGGACACAATCTTTTCTGCCCACTTTGATACAAAGTGATTTTCATAGCAGATTAGGAGAGCATTTTTCCGAACTCTTTTCCTAACCTTAACCTCAGTCTCCTAACCTGCTAAAAAAAAAGTCACATTGTTATTGAAGTGGCATGAAAAGAGTGTTTCCTGCTCAAGTATGGGTAGCTGCCGCCCAATATGACAACTGGGCGAGTGGGTGTGTCAAACGGAGTGGGTTTATGGAACGTGAATGGGCTAATTGGGCAGATTTGTTGCCATTCAAGACCGCTTTGCGTGGCGTTGTATAGGCGTGCCTGCTTCCTACTGGGTATCACGGTTTTGTCGCCGGCGGTAGATAACGTGGGCATTTTTTATTTCATGTAAGATAGCAACCCAGACATGTTACAGTGGCTATAAAGCTGAAGCATCCATTTAGAATGTTTTCTCACCACCACATATGGTAGTGAGGAAGTCCAAACGCAGGTAGTGGGAGAGGATGGAACAAGGTGAAACTGTTCCGACATTCTGCAAATGTTCTCATCGATGATACATTTGATCTCAATACATTTTCCTGTTCCCAAAACAAAAATCTGTTACGAATACAGTGCATTAAGTTGTATAGAGTTGGCGCTTTGCCAAAGTAAAAGATAAGTGTGTTTTTAGGCGTGCAAGGTCGAATTGAGTTTGTGCACAAAGACCCTTCCCAGAGGATGCATTCCCTAACAGAAATATGCTAATACATGCTACAACAAGCCAATAGGATCTCACTAGCTTGTACTTGGCTTTGCCCACCTCCTTGCTTGTTCTGCCCACTATTCTTAATTTCCTCCCACTGTAAACAACACAGATGAAATATTTTGTTTTAGTTACACATATTTGATAGCAGCCTACATAAGAAATAACTAATATTGATAACCATCTAGATGTCACCTTGATACATACATAGTCTACTACTCAATAGGAAGGGCATGAACGGCAACAACACCGGGACACAGTGCCCTTCGCTCCTGCTTAACAAGCACTACTGTCTGGCAACGGCATGGGAAGTAGCTACCTAGTAGCCAATATCAGGGTGATAGTCACAGTAAGCACACACATACAACCCATGAAGCAACAGTACACCATCATCATTTTGTTGATCCCTGCCTACAGACAGAAACTAAAACAAGAGGCTCCCACGCTGAGGTCTGTCCAACGCTGGTCCGACCAAGCTGACTCCACACTCCAAGACTGCTTCCATCACGTGGACTGGGATATGTTTCGTATTGCGTCAGATAACAATATTGACGAATACGCTGATTCGGTGTGCGAGTTCATTAGAACGTGCGTTGAAGATGTCGTTCCCATAGCAACGATTAAAACATTCCCTAACCAGAAACTGTGGATTGATGGCAGCATTCGCGTGAAACTGAAAGCGCGAACCACTGCTTTTAATCAGGGCAAGGTGACTGGTAACATGACCGAACACAAACAGTGCAGCTATTCCCTCCGCAAGGCTATCAAACAAGCTAAGCGTCAGTACAGAGACAAAGTAGAATCTCAATTCAACGGCTCAGACACGAGGTATGTGGCAGGGTCTACAGTCAATCACGGACTACAAGAAGAAATCCAGCCCAGTCACGGACCAGGATGTCTTGCTCCCAGGCAGACTAAATAACTTTTTTGCCCGCTTTGAGGACAATACAGTGCCACTTGACACGGCCTGCAACGAAAACATGTGGACTCTCCTTCACTGCAGCCGAGGTGAGTAAGACATTTAAACGTGTTAACCCTCGCAAGGCTGCAGGCCCAGACGGCATCCCCAGCCGCGCCCTCAGAGCATGCGCAGACCAGCTGGCCGGTGTGTTTACGGACATATTCAATCAATCCCTAAACCAGTCTGCTGTTCCCACATGCTTCAAGAGGGCCACCATTGTTCCTGTTCCCAAGAAAGCTAAGGTAACTGAGCTAAACAACTACTGCCCCGTAGTGCTTTGAGAGACTAGTCAAGGATCATATAACCTCCACCCTACCTGACACCCTAGACCCACTCCAATTTGCTTACCGCCCAAATAGGTCCACAGACGATGCAATCTCAACCACACTGCACACTGCCCTAACCCATCTGGACAAGAGGAATACCTATGTGAGAATGCTGTTCATCGACTACAGCTCGGCATTCAACACCATAGTACCCTCCAAGCTCGTCATCAAGCTCGAGACCCTGGGTCTCGACCCCGCCCTGTGCAACTGGGTACTGGACTTCCTGACGGGCCGCCCCCAGGTGGTGAGGGTAGGCAACAACATCTCCACCCCGCTGATCCTCAACACTGGGGCCCCACAAGGGTGCGTTCTGAGCCCTCTCCTGTACTCCCTGTTCACCCACGACTGCGTGGCCACGCACGCCTCCAACTCAATCATCAAGTTTGCGGACGACACAACAGTGGTAGGCTTGATTACCAACAACGACGAGACGGCCTACAGGGAGGAGGTGAGGGCCCTCTGAGTGTGGTGTCAGGAAAATAACCTCACACTCAACGTCAACAAAACTAAGGAGATGATTGTGGACTTCAGGAAACAGCAGAGGGAACACCCCCCTATCCACATCGATGGAACAGTAGTGGAGAGGGTAGCAAGTTTTAAGTTCCTCGGCATACACATCACAGACTAACTGAATTGGTCCACTCACACAGACAGCATCGTGAAGAAGGCGCAGCAGCGCCTCTTCAACCTCAGGAGGCTGAAGAAATTCGGCTTGTCACCAAAAGCACTCACAAACTTCTACAGATGCACAATCGAGAGCATCCTGGCGGGCTGTATCACCGCCTGGTACGGCAACTGCTCCGCCCACAACCATAAGGCTCTCCAGAGGGTAGTGAGGTCTGCACAACGCATCACCGGGGGCAAACTACCTGCCCTCCAGGACACCTACACCACCCGATGTTACAGGAAGGCCATAAAGATCATCAAGGACATCAACCACCCGAGCCACTGTCTGTTCTCACCCCGCTATCATCCAGAAGGGAGGTCAGTACAGGTGCATCAGAGGGGACCGAGAGACTGAAAAACAGCTTCTATCTCAAGGCCATCAGACTGTTAAACAGCCACCACTAACATTGAGTGGCTGCTGCCAACACACTGACACTGACTCAACTCCAGCCACTTTAATAATGGGAATTGATGGGAAATTATGTAAATGTATCACTAGCCACTTTAAACAATGCTACCTTACCCTACATTATTCATCTCATATGCATACGTATATACTGTACTCTATATCATCGACTGCATCCTTATGTAATACATGTATCACTAGCCACTTTAACTATGCCACTTTGTTTACATACTCATCTCATATGTATATACTGTACTCGATACCATCTACTGTATCTTGCCTATGCTGCTCTGTACCATCACTCATTCATATATCCTTATGTACATACTCTTTATCCCCTTACACTGTGTATAAGACAGTAGTTTTTTGGAATTGTTAGTTCGATTACTTGTTCGTTATTACTGCATTGTCGGAACTAGAAGCACAAGCATTTCGCTACACTCGCATTAACATCTGCTAACCATGTGTATGTGACAAATAAAATTTGATTTGATTTGAAAGTTGTCCCACTCTTCAATGGCTGTGCGAAGTTGTTGGATATTGGCGGGAACTGGAACACGCTGTTGTAGATGTCGATCCTGAGCATCCCAAACATGCTCAACAGGTGACATGTCTGGTGAGTATGCAGGCCATGGATGAACTGGGACATTTCCAGCTTCCAGAAATACAGATTCTTGCGACATGTGGCTGTGTGTTATCACGATGAAACATGAGGCAATGGATGAATGGCATGATAATGGGCCTAAGGATTTCATCACTGTATCTCTGTGCATTCAAATTGCCATTGATAAAAATGCAATTGTGTTTGTTGTCAGTAGCTTATGCCCTTGCATACCATAACCCACAATGGAGCACTCTGTTCATAACGTTGACAGCTCGCCCACACGATGCCGTACACGTGGTCTGCAGTTGTAAGGCCGGTTGGCCGTAATGCCAAATTCTCTAAAACGATGTTGGAAGTGGCTTATGGTACACAAATTAACATTTACATTCTCTGGCAAAAGCTCAGGTGGACATTCCGGCAGTCAGGATCCCAATTGCATGCTCCCTCAGAACTTGAGACATCTGTGGCATTGTGTTGTAACAAACAACATATTTTAGAACGGTATATTATTGTCCCCCGCACAAGGTGCACCTGTGTAATGATCATGCTGTTTAATCCGCTTCTTGATGTCACACTTGTCAGTTGGATTGCCTTGGCAAAGGAGAAATGCTCACTAACAGGGATGTAAACAAGTTTCGGCACAACATTTGAGAGAAATAAGCTTTGTGCGTATGGAACATTTCTGGGAAATGTAATTTCAGCTCATGAAACATGGGACCAACACTTTGCATGTTGCGTTTATATTTTTGTTCAGTGTAGCTAACCACTTTCATCTGTGAGCTAACGTCAGCCTGTAATGCAAAGAGGCAACTTGGCTTGTCGATGTGTGCCCAAGCACTAGCAATTATTGGTCAACCCCATTGTGTGGGGTCCAATGGAATCTCACACCCTCAAATACTACTTATCCAAAATCGTTGTTGAATGTTTTCTAGGGCTTTCCTTGCACCATGTCTCGACCACTGGGAGAAAGCCATAAAAGGTTCCTGCAAACCATGATGGTCAATGGGATCATTGATGGTGCCAAGGCAAGGGCTCTCCACCGGCATTGCTGTGAGACACACGGTGGTAAGAACAGCATAGCTGCGTACTATTTTGCCCCCAGTCCTCTACTGTTAATTTTCTGTATGGTAAACCCTTAAACTCAAAGGTCCAGTTTTCTAGACACAATAGAGATTCTCTATTGTAAGTGCGTTTAAGTCCAGGAATAAGCTTAATCTAGGACTGAGAAACTGGCCAAAAATGTTTTTGTTGAGGGCCACTCACATGTACCCCTTTTTATACAGCACACTATGCTCATGATAAACTCGATGAATTCATCGAGGTTATCAATGCCCAGCTGCAGCCCATGTTCATGCAGATCAGAAAAGGGATGTCTGAGGAGGATGGTCTTCAGTACCATGCTTTGGTCAGTGACACTAATCAAATTCATTCACAAAGCTCTTTTACTACTACCATCATGAACTGCTCTTATTTTCCCTGTTGACATCTTCTCCTGTCCAGGTGAACATGGCTGAAACTGATGTGACTAGGATGTCAACTGATTATGCAGACAACGAGTTGGAATTATTTCGAAAAACAGTGAGTATGCTGTTTTTAGTCAATTGTAAATGACTGACTATAAGACTTAAGAATGAAATAAAATTTGAATATCTCTGTAATAACTGGCATGTTCTTATTTTTGTATCTGTTCTTTAGATGGACCTAATTGTGGACTCTGACAATGGAACCGCCTCTTCCACGGACATTCTTAACTGTGCCGACAGCCTCCAGACAAAGAAGCTAAAGAAAAGAGAAACGGAACATGTACTGAACAGGCTTGTTCAGGATAAGTGGCTGAATGAGGTGCTGTCTCTGAAGACACATTCTATGCATGCAGTTATTGCTTCTTGAGCCACTGATTGACTTGCAATCTGTGTTTGTCTTTTCTTCAGAAAAATGGAGACTACTCTCTCTCCACTCGATGTATAATGGAGATGGAGCAATATATTCGGATGTTGTATCAAGACCAGGTCAAGGTCTGCCATATCTGTCACAATGTGGCCTTGCAGGTAAAGTGATGCAACTTATTTGCTGCAATTTAAATTGAAGTTGTATCTAATGTATTCCTCCTGCTAGCTAAATTGGACCCCATGTCAAATCCAAATTGGTGTAACATCTGCTTTTTGTCAAATTCCCAAACTCACTTTTCTCTGTTCAAACTTGCTAGAAGGTAGAATGTTTAATGTTGCATGTCTAATGTTGCATGTCTGTCTGTTTTGTTGGATATGCTTCTCATGAATGGTGTAGTTGCTACTCAAAATATGTTACCTGAATTTAAATGGGATTGACACCACTGATATAGCCTGGCTTTCTAGGCAATGCATTTGGTTTCATGCTTCATTTTTGTAATAATCTGGTCTTTTTACCTCTCAGTGCCAGATGTGTGAAAATCCTACATGTGGCATCAAAATCCACACCCCTTGTGTCGCCAGATACTTCAAAGGAAGGACTGATCCACGATGCCCTGCCTGTGAGGACTTCTGGCCACATGAGATCCCAGGTAATAATGTTGCGCTGATCAAAGAATTGCAACACAAGTGGTACCATGATAGTCTATACAATCTACCATAGTTTGTATAATGGTCTGTGTATACATATCACTTTCATCTGTTTCGACTCAGACGAAGAAAAAACATATTTACCCATCTTATCTAGTCATTCATATCATTTCATTTTCCCTTCTCTATAGATGTGTATAGACCTCCGTCCTCTCAGAGCGAGACTCAGTCAGCAGCCAAAGAGAACACGGCCCCCACCCCCACTCCTCGGTCTACAGCTCAGACCCGGAGGACCAGGAGGTCATAACCTCACGGATGTATGTATAGCTGTCAGAACTTTCAGTGCAATGTTTTGCCTTCATTCAAATGTAAAGAGAACTCAATTTCAGTTTGAATGTTGATTAAAACATTTTTATTATATCAAATGTTAGATGTTCTCCTGAAAGAATCTAACTTTCATTGAATTGTCAATGGTCTCCCGTGAGCTCCACTCTTAACTTAATTATCTCAATTTTATTAAGTTACTTTCTAGGGGAGCAATTCTGGGAAGTGTGGCAACTACTTCAATCATTCTTTCAGGCAGTTTAAATGGAAAGCTGTGTGTACATAATTTGTGCCTGTGGTTCATTAGGATGTTAAATTAGAATAGTACTGCCTTATTTGAATACATTATGGACATTACCTCATCTTTGAGTATCTGCAGGAATAATTTGGGAACAATTAAATATGCTAATTTGAAAAAGCATACCCTATTAAATTAAATGGGTAACAACTCCATATTTTATATGCAGTAGGAAATGAGCATATACTAACTGCTCCTTCTTTTAATTTAGTAATGAGTAGAAGCAAGCGCCAATCATGCAGGTAGCTTGGAATTCAATGTGTGCCATAATCACATTCAAGTGTTGATAGATTGAACACAACTGTCTTTCCTTTGTCATGGATACGTGGTGGGATACTTTTAATTATGTAATTTAGCCATAGTGATAGGCTATTTTCCTCTACTCAAGTTAATTGAGTTCAGCAAAGTTTCCATAATTCTTCAATATGAATCACCGTTGTGAACTATGTAAATTGAGACTTGTTTCCAACCGTATTCCTTTTTGAATTACCATTGTCATTTAACCATGAATTTGTTTATAGAATAAGGTGTTTTAAAGCCATTTGGTGGATGAGGCTGAGAGGGCTGAAGCAATGAAAGGACAGACATGTTAATGATTGTTTAAGAAAATAACATTCAGACATAAGACACAACATATGTGCGCACAGGACTTGCATTTTACAAGACCACTGCAATAACCAAAATTCTGACTAAAAACAACCTGAATCTGGATCCCTCATCATGGGTCATGACCACCAGAAGCTCACAGAAAAGCTGAGCTCCAAAGAACGCACGTAATGCCAGTGCTTGACTGGGATGAATAAGACCTCCCCAGGCTGCAACACACACTCTAGGTAGGGAGCCTTCACAAACTCTGGGAATCGCACCACGTCTGGACTTTCCACCTCCACCTGCATTAAAGAAAGCTTTGTGTTTAAATGGCAAACACTTGACTAATTTCTCCCATTCAAAGTATGCAGCACTAACAATTTAGGTAGATCATGTATATGCTAGATTGTTTAAGCTCATAGACCTGGTGCATGGAGAGATTTCAAATGGAATTTTAACCTGACCTAGTGTTGTGTAGGAGCTGCAATTGGTGAGGGTAGAGTTTCTCGGTGTCAGGGGAATACAGTCGAATGCACTTTCTCCCAACCACGTGTTACAAAATAGGGGACCATGCAGTCAACAAATTATGATTGCCAAAATACAGTATCGCACATATCTCTGGCAGGGTCCAAATTGCTTTGAGTCTGATCCTACTCGCTGGATGTGATAGACTCACCTGAGCCAGGAAGTTGTGTTGAGGATCTTGATGAAGGGGGGGGGACACTGTACCTCCTGGCCCAAACCAAGCATTGATTGTGATGTCATCTTCATCACCAAGACAACAGTAGTCAGGGATACGGATGTCATCTTTAAGCTCGGGGACCTTGGAGAAGAGTACATTGAACAAAAGTGTTTTTGTAACTGAAAAACTTGTATGCTTTAAATGTCATTTGTACAATACAAAAATGGAGGCAAGCATTATAGAAGCCTGTATCCTACATTTCCAGTAAAATATACATTTGTATTTTAGTCCTATAGTGAACAAAAATAACCGCAACAATTTCACTAAGTTACAGATCATATAAGGAAGGAAATCAGTACATTTAAAAATTCATTAGGCCCTAAATCTATGGATTTCACATGACTGGCAGGGGCGCATCCATGGGTGGGGAGCAAGGCCCAGCTAACCAGTTTTTCCCACTAAAGGGCTTTATTCCAGACAGAAACAGTCTTCAGTTTCATCAGCTGTCCGTCCTGGTGGCCGGTATCACAAAGTCTAAAACAACGTTGGAGGCGGCTAATGGTACAGAAATGAACATTAAATTATCTGGCAACAGCTCTGGTGGACATGCCTGCATTCAGCATGCCAGTTGCATGTTTCCTCAAAACTTGAAACATCGGCGGCATTGTGTTGTGTGACAAACCTGCACATTTTAGAGTGACCCTTTGTCCCCAGCACAAGGTGCACCTGAGTAATGATTATGCTGTTTAATAAGCTTCTTGATATGCCACATCTGTCAAGTGGATGGATTATATTGGCAAAGTATAACTAAGAGGGATGTAAACAAATTGCTGCACAACATTTGAGAGAAATATGTTCTTTGTGCATGTGAAACATTTCTGGGATCTTTTATTTCAGCTCATGAAACCATTGCGTTACATGTTGTGTTTATATTTTTGTTCAGTATATATCAACACTGACATCCTCACCCAAATGTGTTATGTAAAAAAAAAACAGGACAGGGCAATGACCAACCTGATCAAATAGCTGGTGCTGAGCAAGATTTCCCAAACTTGATGCGTCCTAATGTGAGAGAGAGCGGGAATAGGCATTGAGTGAAAAGCATATATCCTTGGCTTATTCTTGGGGTAATATTTTTCATGAGGAAGTACTTACTTTAACAATATAGCGATCGATGAATTAATTGACCATAAAGGAGCATCTGTGACCATTCCTCATCAGTATATCTTGAGCCCACTTCAACAGGTACAGTCTGACAACCAGCAACAGTTTGCAGATATTCTATTCTTTGCAAAGGGAAAAATGAAATCAACAGAGGTGTCTAGGGGACTATGAGAAGGCAAGGGACTAGAGAAGGACACAAAATATAGAAAAAGGTACCTCCAAGGGTGATCTCAAATCAAATCAAATTTTATTTGTCACATACACATGGTAAGCAGATGTTAATGCGAGTGTAGCGAAATGCTTGTACTTCTAGTTCCGACAATGCAGTAATAACCAACAAGTAATCTAACTAACAATTCCAAAACTACTGTCTTGTACACACAAGTGTAAGGGGATAAAGAATATGTACATAAAGATATATGAATGAGTGATGGTACAGAGCGGCATAGGCAAGATACAGTAGATGGTGTCGAGTACAGTATATACATGAGGTGAGTATGTAAACAAAGTGGCATAGTTAGTGGCTAGTGATACATGTATTACATAAAGATGCAGTAGATGATCTAGAGGACAGTATATACGTATACATATGAGATGAATAATGTAGGGTATGAAAACATATTAGGTAGCATTGTTTAAAGTGGCTAGTGATATATTTTACATTTCCCATCACTTCCCATTATTAAAGTGGCTGGAGTTGAGTCAGTGTGTTGGCAGCAGCCACTCAATGTTAGTGGTGGCTGTTTAACAGTCTGATGGCCTTGAGATAGAAGCTGTTTTTCAGTCTCTCGGTCCCAGCTTTGATGCACCTGTACTGACCTTGCCTTCTGGATGATAGCGGGGTGAACAGGCAGTGGCTCGGGTGGTTGTTGTCTTTGATGATCTTTATGGCCTTCCTGTGACATCGGGTGGTGTAGGTGTCCTGGAGGGCAGGTAGTTTGCCCCCGGTGATGCATTGTGCAGACCTCACTACCCTCTGGAGAGCCTTACGGTTGTGGGCGGAGCAGTTGCCGTACCAGGCGGAGATACAGCCCGACAGGATGCTCTTGATTGTGCATCTGTAGAAGTTTGTGAGTGCTTTTGGTGACAAGCCGAATTTCTTCAGCCTCCTGAGGTTGAAGAGGCTGATTATGAAAGCTGGCCAGTGATCTATGATACCCTCTAATATGACTGGCTTTTGGGGATCCAAGTAATCTTTCTTGAAGCTCTCCAATGATGGACAGTGTATCCTTGGTACTGCCAGAACTTGCTTGACCACAGGCACTGACACAGTCAACCTTCATTTTCTGTTGAGGAGAAAATAGAATTTAACATAGCATAAAATAACACACAGTTTGACTTGAAGAACAAGCAATATGCAAAGCAAAATAAAATAGCCTACTAGCCTTTAAGAAAATTATGAGAAAGAACAAAAGGGATATGACACAGGCTCACATTGACTGGTTAGAAAGCAACAGGCCACAACATACACAGTATAAGATATGAAATCCACCTTGGCACTAACTCCTTCACTGGGATTCTCCTCATTGGACTCCTTCTTCCCGATATCATTTTGCAGGATCCTTACAAAGGTTTGTAAAATTTTGTCCATGATGGCTGCCCCCATGAGCAGGCCCAAGTCACATGTCCGTATGGCCTCCTGCACTGTAGCTGATGAGGCATCATCACGGCATAAGGCAGCTACTTTGAACAGGCAGCCATATGAATACAAACACCTCCATTCCTTGTCCACATCACGCCATGTTCCTGTGTTGAGCTTCTCCCAGGAAAAGGCCAAGATGATCTGAGCGTTTTGCCTCCATTGACCGCTCCCGGTGTACAGCTGCTGCCTGCAACGTTTCAGCACATCCACCACACTGGGCTCAACTTTTTCACTGAAGTCAAGTGGAAATTCTGCCTTCGTCACAGGCAAAGCAGCAGAGATAGCTGACCACAGTTCTGCCATAGGCTAGTGCTGTGGAAATAGACAATTGTTAGACCCAATCAAAATGGTACAGTTCACAATCCATCTGGTCTGAAAACCACGAATGTTATAACCATACACTTAGCTAGCTGGGGGCTGTCTACCTGCAAAACCTTTGCCACCTGTTAACTCTAATGAATACACAAGACTTCTATTAAAACCACAATTTTCCATATCATTCCTCACGTGTGACATGTCAGTGAATTCAATTTGAAGAGACAGAGGTTTTCAGGGAGCGAGTGGGGTAAGAGCAAGAAACAAAGACCCCTATCCCCAAATATTGTTCAAGTGGATCAGATATCTAATGAAATACTGTATGGCTCTTCCACAAGCAAACGTATAATCACTGGGCACATGTTCTCTTTAATACCCCGACAATAAGATTATAACATGTGGACAAATAAATGGTAAACACATAATGCCCAAAACACTTGTAGTTACCGTTATCGACATATGTAGACGCTGGTGTTGCAATAAAATACTTCCGTGTAGAAAACTAAAACATTATTTATGTTCCTTAGCGACGTGATGATAGGGTTCCATCATGCAAACAGTAATATCACATTATTTTGCACGAAGCACATTTTTCGTAAAAACAACAACGAAATACATCTATCCTGCTAGCTCCCCTTGCTCCAGTCTGAAGAGTTGACAGTTTGATCTAGCCTCCAGCTGTGCTGACGTCTAGCTCCAGTAGCGGCTAGTGACATGGTAGCCCTGCAGCCGCCAAATGGCGCTGTTATTCTTTATATATTTTGTAATTTGCTATTGGTTAACCTAATTTAGCAGGTTTAGAAAAGATCTAAAAAGACGCCTGAGCGTCTTCGTTCGTTTTTACGGGGAAACTAAATTTAGGTTGAAAATACTGTAATTTGCCCCAGATTCTCCATCACGATAGAACAATGTTTAGTTATAATTATAAACTGCGTGGTTCGAGCCCTGAATGCTGAGTGGCTGACAACTGAGGTATATCAGACCGTATACCACGGGTATGAAAAAACATGTATTTTTTACTGCTCTAATTACGTAGGTAACCAGTTTATAATAGCGATAAGGCACCTCTGGGTTTTGACTGCGGGTTGAATAAAGAGAAAACAATGCATACAAAAAAAAAACATAAATGTATTATTCTTGTGCAATTCATGCCTAGGGCTTTCATTTTTTTCTCCTTTATTTTTTATCTGGCATTAGTGCTTAAGCTCAAGTTTTAGGGCGTAACTGTTGGCAATCGCCAAATGCACAGTAATTGCCAAATGCTTTTGGGAACTTGGGCACAAATAGTTAACGTCAATCCAATGATGCAAAAAGGAAAATGTCCGAGTTTAATTCAATAAGAGAAATGCTACAAAATGTAGAGTTGAAAATAAAGAGAGGGGCGTGCCAGAACAATGTTATATGTGATGACTGTAAGGCACTATACAAATTCAACAGTCACAAGCAACCTTGTTTCAGATTATTTCGTATCATTCTGTATGTAAATCTGACATCTCCAATTAGTATGACATGTTACATTTCTTATTGTATGTATTAATTTGTGGATGTCATCCATTTCATTTGATATGTTTATCCTATTAAGAATTGCAATTTGTATTATATGTTACAAATTTGAAAAGCAGCTAAAAAGTAGTAAGTAGTTGCAAAGTTGCTAAAATGCTAAAGTTGTCAGTGATGAGATTGGAACACGCACACTTTGAGTTTCTAGATGTTCACATTAAGGGAAGTGTTAGCTAACAGTAGTTGCAAAGTAGCTAAAAAGTAGTAAGTAGTTGCAAAGTTGCTAAAGTTGTCTGTGATGAGATTGGAACTTGAAACCATTGGGTTGCTAGATGTTCGCATTGATGAGATTCGAACTCAATGCCTTTGGGTTGCTAGACGTTCGTATAATATGCCCCCTTGTTCATTCCATCGATGTGGGCTAGGCTATAACATCGTATCTGATGAGCAAGGGTTTATTTAGTCTTCTAGGGCAACAAGTAATGACAGACGAGAAGCTGCATTTAATTAGAGACAAGTTTATTAACAAATAGCCTACCAAAATGTTGTGGTCTGCGGTTGTGAGGCCAACTGGATGTACCGCAAAATAATTTTAAACAACATATCTAAAATGACGTTGGAGGTGTTTTATGGTGGAGAAATTAACACTAAATTCTCTGGCAACAGCTCCGGTGGACATTCCTGCAGTAAGCGTGCCAATTGCATGCTCCCTCAAAACTTCAGACATTTGTGGCATTGTGTTGTGTGACAAAACTACACATATTAGAATACCATTTGACTGTCTCCAGCACAAAGTGCACTTGTGAAATGATCATGCAGTTTAATCAGCTTCTTGATATGCCACACCTGTCTGGTGGATGGATTATCTTGGCAAAGGAGAATTGCTCACTAACGGATGTAAACACATTTGTGCACAAAAGCTTTTTGTACATATGGACAATTTCTGGGTCATTAAAGGTTGGAGTTGGAGTCATTAAAACTAGTTTTTCAAACACTCCACACATTTCTTGTTAACAAACTATAGTTTTGGCAAGTCGGTTAGGGCATCTACTTTGTGCATGACACAAGTAATTGTTTCAACAATTGTTGACAGACAGATAATTTAACTTAAAATTCACTGTATCACAATTCCAGTGGGTCAGAAGTTTACATACACTAAGTTGACTGTGCCTTTATACAGCTTGGAAAATTCCAGAAAATTATGTCATGGCTTTAGAAGCTTCTGATAAGGCGAATTGACATCATTTGAGTCAATTGGAGATGTACATGTGGATGTATTTCAAGGCCTACCTACAAATGCAATGCCTTTTTGCTTGACATCATGGGAAAATCAAAAGAAATCAGCCAAGACCTCAGAAGAGAAATTGTAGACATCCAAAGGTCTGGTTCATCATTGGGAGCAATTTCCAAAGGCCTGAAGGTACCACTTTCATCGGTACAAAAAATAGTAAGTATAAACACCATGGGACTACGCAGTCGTCATACCGCTCAGGAAGGAGACTCGTTCTGTCTCCTAGAGATGAATGTACTTTGGTGTGAAAAGTGCAAATCAATCCCAGAACAACAGCAAAGGACCTTTTTAAGATGCTGGAGGAAACAGGTACAAAAGTATCTATATCCACAGTAAAACTAGTTCTTTATCGACATAACCTGAAAGGCCGCTTAGCAAGGAAGAATCCACTGCTCCAAAACCGCCATAAATATGCCAGCCTCCGGTTTGCATCTGCACATGGGGACAAAGATCGTGTTTTTTGGAGAAATGTCCTCTGGTCTGATGAAACAAAAATATAACTGTTTGGCCATGATGACCATCATTATGCTTGGAGGAAAAAGGAGGATGCTTGCAAGCAGAAGAACACCATCCCAACCATGAAGCACGTAGTGGCAGCATCATGTTGTGGGGGTGCTTTGCTGCAGGAGGGACTGGTGCACTTCACAAAATAGATGGCTACATGAGGTAGGAAAGTTATGTGGATGTATTGAAGCAACATCTCAAGACATCATCAGGAAATTAAAGCTTGGTTTCAATTGGGTCTTCCAAATGGACAATGACCCCAAGCATACTTCCAAAGTTGTGGCAAAATGGCTTAAGGACAACAAAGTCAAGGTATTGGATTGGCCATCACAAAGCCCTGACCTCAATCCCTTAGAACATTTGTGGGCAGAACTGAAAATGTGTGTGTGAGCAAGGAGGCCTACAAACCTGACTCAGTTACACCAGCTCTGTCAGGAGGAATGTGCCAAAAACGTATTGTGGGAAGCTTGTGGAAGGCTACCGGATACGTTTGATCCAAGGCAATGCTACCAAATACTAATTGAATGTATGTAAACTTCTGACCCACTGGGAATGCGATGAAAGAAGTAAAATCTGAAATAAATCATTATCTCTTCTATTATTCTGACATTTCACATTCTTAAAATAAAGTGGTGATCCTAACTGACCTAAGACAGGGATTTTTACTAGGATTCAATGTCAGGAATTGTGAAAAACTGTGTTGCTAAGGAGTCAAACGCAGGAGAGCAGAGATGTCAGTAGCGTATATTTTAATAAGGGCAAGTCCAAAAAAAACAGTACAGTACAATACCCCAAAACAACGCCCAAGACAATGGGAACTAACAGTACTCCCATAAGGCGCAAAAACACAACGCACCTTACTATAGCGAAATACACTGAGGAAAGCCTCCACAAGCAACAAGAAAATAATCCCGCACAAACCTAAGCGGGGAAACAGGGGTAAATATACACACAGAAATGAAAGCGAATGAAAACCCGGTGTGAATGAACCGAAGACAAAACAAACGGAAAAGGAAACATGGATGGTGATTGCTAGTAGGCCGGCGACCCCGACTGCTGAGCACCGCCAGAACAGGCATTCTGACACGTCCCTCCTTCAACCCATTACTTCTAGGAAGGTTTTAACACACTTAATCACAAACTTTCTCCATCATTGTAAAGCCCTAGTTATTTGGTTGCTTTTTTGACAGTCATTTCTGAAGACGAGGAGCATCCATGCATGGGATTTCATTTGGGATTTTCAATTGAATTAATTTAGCATTACTTTACATGCCATTTAATTCCATGCAATAGTAATATAATTGTACATGAATAATCCTTAATTTCAAGTGTCATAGTTTGCAAATAATAGCATGGATGACAGTGAAAAATTGAAGATTTTCCCTTTACAAAAACTGAACTTCATGAAAGAAATGTCCTGTTGGTGACATCTTGTCACAGTACACCCACACTGTGTAAACCCAGTCAACCCGTGGCTCTCTTACCCAGTCACATCTGCTCACGACCTCCCAGAGCTCTAGCCTCACAAGATCAATCTATCAATGTCGCATCGATTTTATTTGGACTGTTGCAGCCAGGCTTGATTTGGCTGGATAACCTGCACAAACTGTAGCATGCTCAGTGGACTGAAGCAAATTGAAAATAGTTTAACACTGTAAACACTTTTGTTAGATAATTGATTATACATTGTCTGGTTTTACCAGACTGTTTAGGAAATGAATAGCCCAACATTGCATTGGTGACTGGTTTAGGGGAAACGCCAGTCATGGCATTGCCCAAGCCATAATAATGTCTGGAATGGAGCGAATGAAATGGCATCAGACACATGGATACCATGTATTTGATACCATTACACCTCTTCCGCTCCAGCCATTACCACGACCATGTCCTCCCCAATTGAGTTGCCACCAACCTCCTGTGCCCAGGTTATATGACTACTAAAATAGAACCATTGTCAGTGTTTATTGAATACATGCTTTACTTTACTGTACCTGGAAATTACTATACAATTTCCAAAAGTACAATGAATAGAACTTTGTGTGGTTCATGTCTTCATTGTTTGTGATGGCTAAAGATCTGCAGATTAGATAAATGTTGATGTCATACTCTATTCACAAGGGAAGTGTGAGACAAATACACAATATTGTTTTGATCTAATGATGTGCATAAATGCTTCAAGTACAAAGTACATGATAAGACAACACAGAAAAATATGATGCAGATTAGATCAATTCCCCTCTACCCCACTGCTATTATTTTCCAATTAACATCAGAGACTGAGTCAACAGACCCATGCTTAAAGATGTCCTCCAGTGAGTTTTGAACTTTTTCTGTTGAAAAGTGATATAGTATACAGTAAAGGGTATAAACAATGAGAAAAACAATGTTTTTTTAGACACAACTGCAACCTTCAGGGAGTAGGGCATTCAAAGAGTCAGATGTGATGTCGTCGGCCTCACCCCTTCCTTAAGGACCGGTAGGGAAGCAAGGGTGAACAAAAGAGTACCCCCCCCACCCGTGCTGTGTTATGTCATACTTGGACATCCTTTTGTTAAGTAAATCAGGTTTTAAATTAGGTGAAAATTAGAATGGAGGACAACTTTAAGCACAGTGTATTTCCTCAGAATATGCTATTTCATCAAACTCCCTCGATCAATGCCCATAAAGTCTATTTTAAGTGGTATGGAGCAGCACAAAATTCAACAAATATTGACAACACAATAGGGAGGATAGCCTCAGCTTGGCTCATCCATTTACAGCCTTCAATAAACTAGAACATTTGTTTAGTCCTTAATTTAGTGGTAATTCCTCCCTTGGCGATTAGTCTGACTATTAGATGGAAATGGGCCAGCTGCCTGAGACTGGCGATGGGAATGCAGTTAGATGATCTGTGAAGGATTGTGTGTGTGTGTGAGGAGGCCAGGAGGATAGTTTCATAGGTCTATTGAATAGACATGCTAAATGAGAGGGGGGTCTCATTATGGTGGAAAGGGCACCAGATGACAAGAAAATCAAACAATCTAATATTAGTAGAGTAAAAGCTCTAATGTAGTGATGTAGAAAAGATTAGATTGTAGAAAAGAAGTGTGTTAGAGAGCCTTCCCCTCCCCCTGTGTCCTCAAGCTGAACTTTAACACACCTGCTGAGACGACCTTGATCTATATATGTGCCAAAGTCCTGTCGTTTCAAAAGCTCAGCGATTGAGTCAATCATAATGATAAACATGTTAACAATATTGAAAGGACAAGACACTCCATCAATAATTTTGGACACACAGACAAACAGAACATACAGCTCTATCCCGGCAACTCTATGGGGCCTGTAGCTGTAAGCTCTATCCTGGCAACTCTATGGGGCCTGTAGCTGTGAGCTCTATCCGGGCAACTCTATGGGGCCTGTAGCTGTAGGCTACAGCAGCACCCACCCGTAGCATGCGCTGCAGCAGGTATATCTCACTTGTCACCACCCAAGCCAATTCCTTCTTTGGCTGCCTTTACTTCCAGTTCTCTGCTGCTAATGACTGGAACAAACTGCAAAAATCACTGAAGCTGGAGACTCATATCTCCCTCACCAGCTTTAAGCACCAGCTGTCAGAGCAGCTCACAGATCACTGCACCTGTACATAGCCCATCTGTAATATAGCCCATCCAACTACCTCATCCCCAAACTGTATTTATTTATTTATCTTGCTCCTTTGCAACCCAGTATCTCTACTTGCACATTCATATTCTGCACATCAATCACTCCAGTGTTTAAGTGGTCTATTGTAATTACTTCGCCACCATGGCCTATTTATTCCATGTGTAACTCTGTGTTGTTGTATGTGTCAAACTGCTTTGCATTATTCTTGGCCAGGTCGCAGTTGTAAATGAGAACTTGTTGTCAACTAGCCTACCTGGTTAAATAAAGGTGAAATAAATAAAATAAATAAATACAATTTAGCACTAACTGAAGTTAATTTAGTGCTTTATCCAGGCAGCTGGAAAGTAGAGCATTGCAGTAGTCTAACCTAGAAGTAACAAGAGCATGGATTAATTTTTCTGCATCATTTTTGGACAAAGTTTCAGATTTTTGCAATGTTACGTAGATGGAAAAAAGCTGTCCTTGAAACAGTCTTGATATGTTCGTCAAAAGAGAGATCAGTGTCCAAAGTAACGCCGAGGTCCTTCACAGTTTTATTTGAGACGACTGTACAACCATTAAGATTAATTGTCAGATTCAACAGAAGATCTCTGGATCAGCGGGGTGGAGATGTTGGAGATGTTGTTTCCTACCTTCACCACCTGGGGGCGGCCCGTCAGAAAGTACAGGATCCAGTTGCACAGGGTGGGGTCGAGACACAGGGTCTCGAGCTTAATGATGAGTTTGGAGGGTACTATGGTGTTAATTAAATGCTGAGCTGTAAATAAATACATAAATAAAAAACACTATGGGGCCTGTAGTTGTAAGCTCTATCCTGGAAACTCTATGGGGCCTGTAGCTGTAGGCTCTATCCTGGTAACTCTATGGGGCCTGTAGCTGTAGGCAGAATCCTTGTGGAGATACAGAACACTTTCAACCTGTGTTAAAAGTCTTTCTCCATGGTGCTGTGTGTCTTTGAAAGAGAAAGCTTGTGCTTCAGGGTGTGTGTTGCACAGCGTGATTTCATCCACAGAATCATCTCATTGGTTTGACATGCTGGATGAAAGTCTCACCCACGGGAATTGATGGTGAAGTCATTAGTACGTGAAATGCTGAACAATTTGTTTTCACTTCCCTCTATCACTCTTTCATTACAATTGCTTGCTAAACAGGCTGAAGATAAATACAACAATACCTATTTGGATGCAATAGCAATGCATATTTTTGCATCCATTTTCTTCAGACATGATTTCTTTCATGCTCTGATTATTATAATATATATAAAATAATTCATGGTAGAGAACAACACAAGGTATTATACCAAATGGGGGATTATCCCAGCAGGTGCTCCAACATTAAATATACACAATATATACAAAAGTCTGTGCACCCCTTCAAATGAGTGAATGTGGCTATTTCAGCCACAGCCGTTACTGACAGGTTTATAATATCGAGCACACAGCCATGCAATCTCCATAGACAAACATTGGCAGTAGAATGGCCTTACTGAAGAGCTCACTGACTTTCAATGTGGCACCGTCATAGGATGCCACCTTTCCAACAAGTCAGTTCATCAAATTTCTGCTCTCCTAGAGCTGCCCCAGTCAACTGTAAGAGCTGTTATTGTGAAGTTGCAAGGTCCAAGAGTAACAACGGCTCAGCCTCAAAGTGGTAGGCTACACAAGTTCACAGAACAGGACCACCGAGTGCTGAGGCGCGTAGCGAGTAAAAATCATCTGTCCTCGGTTTCAACACTCACTACCGAGTTCCAAACTGTCTCTGGAAGCAACGTCAGCGCAGTAACTGTTTGTCTGGAGCTTCATGAAATGGGTTTCCATGGACGAGCAGTCGCACACAAGCCTAAGATCACCATGCGCAATGCCAAGCGTCTGCTGGAGTGGTGTTTAGCTCGCAGCCATTGGACTCTGGAGCAGTGGAAATGGGTTCTCTGGAGTGATGAATCACGCCTCACCATCTAGCAGTCTGACGAATGAATTTGGGTTTGGCGGATGTCAGGAGAACACTAGTTGCCCGAATGCATAGTGCCAACTATAAAGTTTTGTGGAGGAGGAATAATGGTCTGGGGCTGTTTTTCATGGTTCGGGCTAGGCCCCTTAGTTCCAGTGAAGGTACATTTTAACGCTACAGCATACAATAACATTCTAGGCGATTCTGTGCAGTTTGGGGAAGGTGCCTTCTTGTTTCAGCATGACAATGCCCCTGTGCACAAAACGATATCCATACAGAGATCGGTGTGGAAGAACTTGACTGGCCTGCACAGCGCCCTGACCTCAACCCCATCGAACACCTTTGGGATTAATTGGAATGCCAAATGGGAGCCAGGCCTAATCGCCCAACATCGGTGCCCGACCTCACTAATGCTAGTGGAAAGCCTTCCATGAAGAGTGGAGGCTGTTATAGCAGCAAAAGGGTGACCAACTCCATATCAATACCCTGATTTTAGAATGAGATGTTCGACAAGCAGGCGTCCACATACATTTGGTCATGTAGTGTACAGTAGCTGTGTCAGATTGATATTTGATTGGTATCTTTGTATGTGTTCGGCTAATGAACAAAGCTACAAAATAATTATAGGCATGTCTCTTTGATCTGATCCGAGGATATTTGAGTTCTCAGATCCCATTATAATATGGTTTTAGGGAAACCTGAACAAACACAAGAGGAAATCTACTGTCACAGACCTCAAAATAATCTATAGACACAGCTCTATTGTTACCTGTCAGACGCCCCATGAAATTCAAATAATTTCAGAGCAAACCGTGGAGCTGTTCCCGTATGTAAAGCAGATAGAAAACAAGGCAGCCAGTTCTTCTAAGAATCACAAGGGACTGTAAAATGTTTCATGCATTTCTATTCACTAGCTCGCTATGTAAACAGCCTGAATTCTGGGAGCTCACTCCATTGTTCACCTACTGGAGTGGAAGCAATATTTTAGTACCCCATAAATGCTTTCTGCTCTCTGCGTTTCCCCACCCTCCAGGTTTTGTGGGGGCATTCCAATGCACCCAAAACAGGTTTGTTTGGAAATGATTTCATAAAATAGTGACTTCTGAGTTATAGGCTACATTTTATTCTCAACTAATCAAGGATAGCATATTTCCCATACCCTATTCCACATTTCCCACCTTTTATTTGCAAAGATGTGAAAGTCTGATCTCAGATATTAGCTGCTATCCGCTGCTGGGTAGCCAACATGATATCATAGGAAAATGTACTACTGGCACGTTTGAAAAAAAAGTTAATATGTCACAGTAGGTGATGTTTTTCTCAGTACATTGCAGTCAATGGGAAAAGATGAGTGTTACAGGGTTGACGCTATTCTTTTTTTATCTCGTCTCTCTCTCTCTACCGCCTCTTTATCTCCCTCCCTCCCTCCCTCCCTCCCTCCCTCCCTCCCTCCCTCCCTCCCTCCCTCTCCCCTTTTATCTCGTTCTTCCCCCTCCATTCTCTCTCCCTCCTTCTTTCCCTCCCTCCACTTACAACCTCTCTCTCTCCTTCCCCTCCCTTCTCTCACTCTCCCTTTTCTTTCTCCCCTCCCCCTCCATTTTCTGTCCCTCCTTCTTTCCCTGCCTCCCCCCTTCTCTTCTCATCTCTCCCTCTCCCTCCTCTCCTACAGACAGACAGGCAGACACAGACAGACAGGCAGGCAGTGAGGCAAGCAGACAGGAAGACAGACAGGCAGGCAGACAGACACAGACAGTTTCAACATTTCAAGTAAATCAAAAATAAAATGTTACAAATATCCTCTTTAGAATTCATTCAATAATTCATAACAAGGCTCTTAGCTTCTATAACTGCTTTTTTTAATGCTTTTGGGTCGATTGACTTCAAATTTTATATGCCGGATCATGACAGTCCCCTGGTCACAAAATGTAAAATGTTGGAAGATTAAACCTTTTTTACTCTCCGAAACCACCCCTATGACCCCCAATTAAGTAACTTCCTGTAAACAGACAGACATACACAGACACAGACAGGCAGGCAATTAGACAGGCAGTTTCAAGTCAATACATTTTTGGGGGACCAACGTCCTCTTCAAAATTCATTCAAGAATTCATAACAAGGTTCTTAGTTTCTGTGAAGCAGGGATGGAGGTGAAGGAGGGGGAGGGAGGGAGGGAGGGAGGGAGAAAAAGAGAGAGGAGGGTGTCATCTCTGATGCATTTCTTTATGCGTCCATATTGTGATACTAGTCTTTCCCCATTGAATGCATTGTATTAAATTAGTCATCAACACTGTGACAATCATCTTTTCTTATTGACATAAGCGTCAACACTGACACTCCTCTTTTCCCATTGACTGCAATTTATTGACATACGATTCAATTGGTTGACACTCATCATTTCCCATTGAACCCAATGTATTGAGATATACGTCAACCCTCTGACACTCGTTTTTTCCCCAATTGACTGCAATTTATTGAGAAAAACGTCAGCGACGGTGACATTTGACTTTGGCAAAAAAAGTGCCATGACATTTTTAGGCTGATAATGGGCTGTGGTAGCACGGTCAAAGTCCCCGTGTGAGTCCCTGCATCATTGGAACATGATGAGGAAACATACATTTGGCCTCAGCTGGGCATGCAGTGAGAGTGTGTGTGTGTGTATTCTTGCATGAGGTGCTGTGGGAGAGACATGGCTCACACTGTGATGTAGATGCCATGTTTGTTTATCTCTGGGTCTGTCCGAGGTAGGGGTGTCCCTGCAGGAGAGAGCGATGTATTATTCAGATGTGTCTCACTCTGTGGGGGTGAGGGGTGTGTACTGTATGTGTGGGAAGGGGGGGTGTGTGAGTGCAGTGAATGCCAGAGGCCCAGCAACGCTATTTCTCCCCGGGCTGTCAATGCTGACATCACCTGCTGGCCGTTTTGCCACGTCCTTTTCGGCAGGGGTCTCTGACCTTTTCCTGGTTCATGCAGTAGAGAGAGGGCTGAGAGATTTCAACGTGTCTGTTATTCCCAGGGACTCGTTAGCTGGTGTCACTCAACAACATACACTGCTTATCTATTCTGGATTAACACTTTTTGATAAACAACCTCCGAGCTCTAATGCAATATTTGTTTGAACACTGACCAATAGCACTGACACTGACGGCAAATGAAAGTTGCAATGCGTTTCAGGGTGTCCTTTTGTTGTGGTGATTTTCCTTTGAATCTATTGGTGGGATTGACTATTGGCTCTCTTGGACTAACTTGGGTTGGACAGAATATTTCTCAAACATTTAGTGGCAGTTAGGACACTCCGAAGTAGTGTAAAACCATAATTTATAGTTTCCTCTAGTGTCTCTCTACCAGCTGTGGAAAGCAACTTGGGGTAGAAAAAGACCCCCCAGAAAACCCCAACTGTAATAACATTTACATAATCTTGTCATAGATTATTATCATCATAATCCTCAAGATTACAGTCAACCAAGTGACCTTGCTACTAGCACTATAGCACCCCATTTCAAATCCCATACATTGACTTTGTAATGAACAGTCCCTTTAGCGTGTTAGCTGCCACCATAGAGCCGGAAAGTATTACGGACAATTGCTGGACTCACTGTGGGTTAATCCCTGCAACACTAGGCTTGTCTCTCCATTGCAGCAGCAGCATTAGCAGCATAAGCGCTGCTGGTGACATTATGAGGGATGCCAGGACCCCAGCCAGCCAGGGCATCAGGGCAGCGTGGAGCGTGACTGTCAACAGAACATTCCCAGGGGCCTGCAACACTAAACCACCAAGGTCCCATCGCAGGGATGAAATCACCCCCCCCCCATTACACTGCTGGCTCTCTGAAAAAAAATAAGGGAATGAATAAACCCTGCGGAGGTGTTGCCGTGGATCAGAATCCAATTAAACACTGTTTAGCTCTAAACAAGCTGCCAGTCTTAGCCTGTTGACTCATGAAATGAATGTATTGTTTTGCTAAAAAGAAACAGAAAACACAGTGTTACCTCAGGCAGCAGCCAATCAAACTGACATGGGAGCACACCTGGATGATGTAAATGTCAAATTGTACGTTGCCGATTGGGTTGTCAAAGAGACAACACAATATAGCGTTGATAAGTCTGTTCCTGGCAAAATTGAAAACTGTGGGCTAGTTTGAAGTTTATATTTCTTTAGGCTCAGTGCAAATGCAGTACAAAAATGTATTGGCTCAGGTAAGCAACTCCCCAGGGGGCTGTGTTCTACTCCCTAGCTGCCATGTCAATATAACTACTGACCACTGCAGTATCTCTAAGCATCACAAAGACGATTTATGCAGGCATCAAGCCGTTTGAGGTTAAGGGTTCCTCTTACGCTTCATGGATACTCTTAATGGACATTTGTAAATGCCTTGAAGATGTAACAAATGAGAGGTATAAAGTTAAATGTCCTGTGAAATCCTGAGAAGGCCTAAAACAAGCAGGTATTTCAGCCTCAGGGTGCTTTCCGAACACGAGGAAATTATCTTGGGTACAGCCAGCCCTTATCTCAAAGTGTCCACAGGACCACATCAAAAGCTTGTTCATTTACAGATACTGCCACTTCTCAGCTGTGGTGGCAGAAATGAATGAACTGTCTCTGGGGTCATTGAGAAGACACCATTCCGCCAGTTTGGCATGCCTCCACACTGTAGAGCAGAGCTGTAGAGCTGTTGCTCAGCTCAATCCAAGCAGGTGCTCAGTTCTCGTGGCCTAATGTGAGACGCCACAGTGCAGGCAGTCCGTCTAAACCACTTTGGATCAACTTAATGCAACCAGGTGTGGCCCCACAGTAGGGGCTCAGGTGACACCTGCTACTTCCCTTTAATTAGACCTAAAACAGCTGTTTCAGGGTAGACAGAGAGGGCAATCGTCCCATGTCTCTCTATAGCCTGAATCAGTGGTTTGAATGATCAAATATAGGTGGCATCTGTATGTCGCTGATGGTGTTAGAGAAGCAAAAAGCCAATGAGCCAATGACACGGAAGCCAATGGGGCGGTATTGCAGGTTAGTCCTTGTCAATAGGATTATTCAGTGTATTGTTGCCAAAGAGAAATGTATTTCTCTTTCTAACAAGGACGTATAGAGAGATAGAACATGATGTTTTTGTGGCTGCTTGTCTTACCGGATATGATGAATGTTTTTAGACAGCTGTCTGTGTGGGGGAAAAGTGGGCATGGCCCTCCTGGCAATTGGCTAGCGAGGCCTGAAGGGAGGGAAATGGAAGGAGTGGCAGGATTCACCTACTCATTCTAACAGCAGGACATATCCACAAGGACCAGTTAGTGTTGAGTGGTAGGGAAAGTTTAAGCTGGCTTTGATGTTACTCATATAATAGGCATAGTATATATGAAGAGTGGGCTCCATCTAGCATTCTGATTTTCTTTGGTTTATCAGAGCGAGAAAAAAGAGAATGTGACATACTGTATGTGTGCAAACGAAAACATTTTATAATGTGGAATGTGTTTAGTTCTGGTTTTGTAAATACAAAGTGGTTCAATAGTGCACTCTTAAGCCATCGTTCCTCTGGAAAGAGACAACCAAAACCCTAAAATCGAAACAAAAGGAAAATGAAATCGAGACCTAGATCCAGCCGACAGTAAACATTCTAATAAAGTCGATGACATTGATGAGATGGTCTCTCTCTCATCATATATCAGAATAATGGACTGTGGATAGCAGATACAATTAGATATTCTTTATTATATCTTAATTAATAAAGTAATGATTCGATTATGGAACGTGCACTCAACCAGGGATACAAATTGACTCCTGTTCATGGAGACACTTTCATTGAAATGAGGAGCCTCTTGTTTTGTAGACCTCAGAATGGTAGAGATCTCCTGTGTGAGGATTATGTTGACACATGTTCAGATTCCCTCCCTACCATGGTGTTGGTGTGTTGGGATGATAAGGCATTTGTATAGTTGATCATCTGGATATAAAATACCTCCTATACAAGATGGAATGGAAGACACACTGTGCATTAAATCTTGAGTGTTATTCTGTCAGTTTGTTTCAAAGGAACCTCAAGGTTTTGTCTCAAAATTCTCAGTGCCAGCATTTTTTAAAAACAAATTCATTCAAGTAATTTCCCACCGTTTCCAAATGGTATTTCACACCACTTGAGGCATATTTTCCAGTAGAGGGCAGTAGTGTGGCAGCAAACTGCTAGTCATCCCATGTGTGTCTACTGTACTATTACTGCTAAGCACATTAGTAAGGAAAAACCAAAGAAAGTTTTTAAAATCATGTTTAGATCGCTTTTTTGTGTTTATTGACTATGTCACATGCTATATGGAGAAACATGCTCTTTATTTTAAGTTCCCAGCACATTGTTGTGACCATATTTGGCATCAAAAGGATACTGATCTTGGTTCCATGAAGGACTCTGAGCAGCTGGAAACAGCTGTTTTGAAAGCAACACAAAGTGAATGTTCACATTGATAAGAGGATTTATTCCATTTTGAATACGAGGTCGGAAAGCTAATTGTCCTGGGGTCCATTCAGAATTTAACTGATTGTTTGAGGTGATAAGATATCAGCACAGACAAATAGAAGCTCCCTTTCTGAGATTCTGAGAGCTTATTTTGACTGCAGTACATTCTTCTCAAGATGACTACCGCAACAGAAACCCAAAGTAGTCTGCAAGTGTTGCTTTTATCTATATAGAATGATTCTAGTGTGTATTGAAAAACACACTTCCTTGTGTTCACCTGAGAATAAGAATGGCTTTGGGCAGCTTGTGAACAAACAAAACCTTCAGGATGTGTGGGAGGAAGTGTGACCTTGAGACTTGGGCCTAGTCTCAAACTAGGTCAGCAGTCACCTTTGCTTGTGAAGAGGAGTCTATTCTTCGCTCCAGTACCAGTACAATCTAATGCCCTGGGTGGATGCATCCGCACAGTCCTCTCTGCACTCGTGGGAGGGTAAACGTTCACACTTGTTTTCTGTGGGAGCAGGAGATTAATAATTTCTCTGGCACCTGTGACCTGCCTCTGTTTCTGCCACCACCAACTGCCAGATCATTTCAGAGGGGAAAGAGGAGGATACATAGTGGCAGAAGAGTGTCTAGCTTACAGTTGGAACCGTGTGCGGTATTGTAGGTGCTGGACTTCAATCGTTCAAGGCTGTGCAGAACCCCGACAAGTGTATGCCATCGCTTGCTATTGATTTAGGAGATCTAAGGAGTAGTTTGATGATTTCTACTCTATCCTCGCTTAGCAATGAGCCTCCCCCTCATTGCCACTCTGCTCACTTTTAAGCCTGTTTGACAGTGACGCTTCCTGACTTTAAGAACATAATTTGCATCCATTTTATTGCCATTACAATAAATCATTACCATACACCTGTCATGCCACTAGATCATTATTCAAATAATTTGCATCACCTTTTGTTATTTTTCTTTGCCAGAGAGAGGTGCTTTAACGTGCATTGGACAAAACAGAGTAGTCATTTATTTCAAATTTCTTTAATCTCTCTCCCCCATACTTCCTTGATCAGTGAGTGCTCATATGGGACTGAGATGGCATTGAACATAAAATATTTTGCTCAGGCCCTCTGACTTCATGAGACCTTTGATCTTCACATTACAGTCAGATGTTTGCATGAGGATCCTTTGATTATCCTCTGTTTTCACTTGTTCTCTGAAAATTGCATTCTGGACGACTCCATCTTAACACGATACAAACAAATGACGAAGCAAATCACGTTTTTAAAGTAAAGACCAACATGTAAAAAGGCACAAATGCTCTTACACCAGATGTGTGTATTTTCCTCTGTAACACAAATAGTGTCCCCACAGGACTCTAAATAATAGAGCTGCCTCTGTGGTAACCTTGGAAACTGAAGGTGTTATGAAAATTGTTTTAAATCTAGTCTTCCATATTATAGATTATGATCATTTCCTGTTATGAAAAATGGCATTTGGACAGTAATAATGAATCAGTCAGACTAAGAACTTCCTGCTTTTGCTTTCTTTCCCCCTACTTTTTTTTAAACCAAAAACTACAAAACATTGGATGTTCCCTCCTAGATCTATCTACAAGACCGTATGTTTTACCAGTTCATATAAACAACCAGTCCATTATAAAAAAGTGGAGATGAAAGAACATGCGTTTGTCATATTAGCCTACATGGCTAATTCTGCAACAAATATTGTGCAAATCGTAGACAGTCTCTGGAAAAAGAGGGAAAGTCATAAATTATGGTGAAGACACATAATTGAACTGGCTGAATAACTGCAGTTGCCCAAAAGCTTCTTACACTTCCTCTGAAATCAAAGCCTAAACCATTTAATTATTTTCTTCTGTCTACTTTAGTGGAGAGTAGCCTCGGGCAGTCACACGGCAAGGCTGTCTGTCCATTGAAACATTTAGTTGAGATTGTATTTTGACATTGGTGATGTAACTGGTTCACCAATGGAGACAGCTTCATTCTCAAACAAAGGGTTCTATAAAGCACTAGGAGTTATTATGTAACACTGTACTGATTACAGAACATTATTAATGTCATTCATTAAACCTTGTATCCTAAGTGTATCTATTTTTTTTATTTTTTTTTATTTTTTACCTTTGTTCATATCCCCCATGGCAATTAAGCTGATTCCAGAGCCTGACCCAAAACACAGCTGGCAGAGGAGAGGTACTCGGAGTGGACTTCTAGTCCAACTCAGGAGGCGCGCACACCGCCCACCGCTTCTGAGTACATTACTCGTTAATGTTCAGTCTCTGGATAATAAAGTTGATGAGCTCAGGGCGAGGATTTCCTACCAGAGAGACATCATGGATTGTAACATACTCTATTTGACTGAAATAAGGCTCTCTCAGGATATACTGTCTGAGTCCGTACAGTTAGTTGTGTTCTCAGTTCACCGTGCAGACAGGAATAAATATCTCTCCAGGAAGAAGAAGGGTGGGGGTATATGTTTTATGATTAACTTCTCATGGTGTGATTGTGATAACATACAGGAACTCAAGTCCTTTTGTTCACCTGACCTAGAATACGAATACCTCACAATCAAATACTAGTCAAGGATCATATCACCTCTACCTTACCTGACACCCTAGACCCACTTCAATTTGCTTAACGCCCCAATAGATTCACAGACGATGCAATCGCCATCGCACTGCACACTGCCCTATCCCATCTGGACAAGAGGAATACCTATGTAAGAATGTTGTTCATTGACTATAGCTTAGCATTCAACACCATAGTACCCTCCAAGCTTATCATTAAGCAGATTACACAACAGTAGTGTTGTGGAAGCTGAAGAAATTTGTCTTGGCACCTAAAACCCTACAAATTTTTACAGGTGCACAATTGAGAGCATCCTGTCGGGCTGTATCACAGCCTGGTATGGCAACTTCACCAGCACAGACAAATAGACAAATCTGGAGAGCCCGCAACGGCAGGGCTCTCCAGAGGGTGGTGCTGTCTGCCCAATGCATCACCGCGGGCAAACTACATGCCCTCCAGGACACCTACAGCATCCAATGTCACAGGAAGGCAAAAAAGATCATCAAGGACAACAACCACCCGAGCCACTGCCTGTTCACCCCGCTATCATCCAGAAGGCGAGGTCAGTACAGGTGCATCAAAGCAGGGACCGAGAGACTGAAAAACAGCTTCTATCGCAAGGCCATCAGATTGTTAAATAGCCATCACTAGCACATTAGAGGCTACTGCCATATATACAGTTGAAGTCAGAAGTTTACATACACCTCAGCCAAATACATTTAAACTCAGTTTTTCACAATTTCTGACATTTAATCCTAGTAAAAATTCCCTGTCTTAGGTCAGTTAGGATCACCACTTTATTTTAAGAATGTGAAATGTCACAATAATAGTAGAGATAATAATTTATTCAGCTTTTATTTCTTTCATCACATTCCTAGTGGGTCAGAAGTTTACATACACTCAAAAAGTATTTGGTAGAATTGCCTTTAAATTGTTTAACTTGGGTCAAACATTTTGGGTAGCCTTCCACAAGCTTCCCACAATAAGTTGGATGAATTTTGGCCCATTTCTCCTGACAGAGCTGGTGTACCTGAGTCATGTTTGTCGGTCTACTTGCTCGCACATGCTTTTTCAGTTCTGCCCACAAATCTTCAATAGGATTGAGCTCAGGGCTTTGTGATGGCCACTCCAATAGCTTGACTTTGTTGTCCTTAAGCCATTTTGCCACAACTTTGGAAGTATGCTTGTGGTCATTGTCCATTTGGAAGACCCAATTGCGACCAAGCTTTAACTTCCTGACTGACGTCTTGAGATGTTGCTTCAATATATCCACATTAAATTCCCCTCCTCATGATGCCATCTATTTTGTGAAGTCCCCCAGTCCCTCCTGCAGCAAAGCACCCCCACAACATGATGCTGCCAACCCTGTGCTTAACAATTGGGATGGTGTTCTTCGTCTTGCAAGCCTCCCCCTTTTTCCTCCAAACATAATGATGGTCATTATGGCCAAACAGTTCTATTCTTGTTTCATCAGACCAGAGGACATTTCTCCAAAAAGTACGATGTTCGTCCCCATCTGCAGTTGCAAACCGTAGTCTAGCTTTTTTATGGCGGTTTTGGAGCAGTGGCTTCTTCCTTGCTGAGCGGCCTTTCAGGTTATGTCGATATAGGATTTGTTTTACTGTGGATATAGAGACTTTTGTACCTGTTTCCTCCAGCATCACAAGGTCCTTTGCTGTTGTTCTGGGATTGATTTGCACTTTTCGCACCAAAGTACGTTCATCTCTAGGAGACAGAACGCATCTCCTTCCTGAGTGGTATGACGGTTGCGTGGTCCTATAGTGTTTATACTTGCATACTATTGTTTGTACAGATGAACGTGGTACCTTCAGGCATTTGGAAATTGCTCCCAACGATTAACCAGACTTGTGGAGGTCTACAATTTTTCTTCTGAGGTCTTGGCTGATTTCTATTGATTTCCCCATGATGTCAAGCATAGAGGCACTGAGTTTTAAGGGAGGCCTTGAAACACCTCCACAGATACACCTCCAATTTACTCAAAGGATGTCAATTAGCCTATCAGAATCTTCTAAAGCCATGACATCATTTTCTGGAATTTTCCAAGCTGTTTAAAGGCACAGTCAACTTAGTGTATGTAAACTTCTGACCCACTGGAATTGTGATACAGTGAGTTATAACTGAAATTATCTGTCTGTAAACAATTGTTGGAAAAATGACTTGTGTCATGCACAAAGTAGATGTCCTAACCGACGTGCCAAAGCTATAGTTTGTTCACGAGAAATTTGTGGAGTGGTTGAAAAATGAGTTTTAATGACTCCAACCTAAGTGTATGTAAACTTCCGACTTCAATTGTACATAGGCTTGAAATCACTGGCCACATTAATAATAGAACGCTAGTCACTTTAATAATGTTTACATATTTTGCATTACTCATCTCATATGTATATACTACATTCTATCCTACTCTACTGTATCTTAATTTATGCTGCTCTGACACTGCTCACCAAAATATTTATATATTCTTAATTCCTTTACTTTTGTGTGTATTGTTGTGAAATTGTTAGACATTACTTGTTAGATATTTTTATATTTTTATTTGACCTTTATTTAACTAGGCAAGTCAGTTAAGAACAAATTCTTATTTTCAATGACAGCCTAGGAACAGTGGGTTAACTGCCTGTTCAGGGGCAGAACGACAGATTTGTACCTTGTCAGCTTGGGGATATGAACTTGCAACCTTTCGGTTACTAGTGCAACGCTCTAACCACTAGGCTACCCTGCCACCCCATATGGTACTGTTGGAGAAACACAAGCATTTAGGTACATACACAATAACATCTGCTAAACACGTGTATGTGACAAATAACATTTGATTTGATTTGATGTCACCAGTAGAACCAGATGAACCACATGGGTGTAAACAAAATGCCCATGCTTTCTGTCCTACCAGATCCGTGACGAGGATGTTCTAGCTACTGTATCCCTCTGCCCTCAGACTCTTGTTAGATATAGCTGTCCAGTTTATCAGGTGCCAGGTTTCCATGACTGTTATGATTGAGCACCTAAGTTAATTACAATTAGCCATTTGCTTTAGCCCATCTCTACCTGATAGAGCAGATCTAGTCTCACGTGGAAGTTAGCCGTCCGATGTGATCGAGAGACTCATTGGGAGAGGGAGACTAAAGCAGACCCAGAAATTTGGACCAGACGCACATTTGAGTGGACTGTCCATTTACTTTGTGCTGTTCTAATTTATGCTGCATTTACCACTCATAGAAAATAGCTGGCAAAACAGTCCAAGCATTGTTCACATGGCCTATGCTGCCATCGCTAGGGGGCAAAGTAGTAAGTAACTTATCAGCATGTTTTGAACAAAATATTTTTGAAACAGCAAATTGTACATATTTCCTGCACTTTTATGAGCATTTAAAACATAATCCATGAATTACATAATATTTAGATTTAGATTTTTTTTAAACAATCACAAGTCAGGCGCCGCCCCTAATGCCCGAATGGGCGGGTCGCCGCTGGCAGAAAGGAGCCTGTGTGAAATTACAAAAATATTTCAAGTCATACCCCTCAAGCTATTTTTCAATGCAGTCAATGTCTTTTCTTCCAGACACAGGCAAGAGGGGAAAAAAACAACACTTTGATTTACAGTGCATGACTTGAACAGTTCCCTATCTGAACAATCTGCAGGGCCCATCTCAGTATGTGCCACAGACCACTGTCTTTAAACCACAGTGACAGCACATCTCAACAAGAAACAAGTCTCTATTCTGTCTCCAACATGTCAAATCATCTTATCAAAGGCAAAGTCACTCTTTGAAAGGCTATGAAAATGACGGAGCAGGCACAGAGACTAGTAGGATTAAAATAATTCATGTTGGACAAAATTGAATGATAAAAGACTCCTTCTCCAAGCCTACCAGTAAAAACTACTACTACTTACACAGTTAATGACACATAATGGGACTGTTCAACTGCTCAACCTTTACGTAACAGTCTTAACCATAGCTCACAGTCTTCCTCACCTTATTCTAATACGACTAATAAAGAGATTCCTGGAGCCAAATGTTCCCGTTCAGTAGTCCCATTGCGACAGTGCTACCAGTGGAGTTGGTTGCTGTAGCTCACAGCACCCGCAGCAGCAATAGCAGTCTCCCTCAGCCTCTCCTCCCTATCCTCCACAACCTCCTCAGGCCTCACAATGTTGTCAAACTTTTCATTCGCTATCACGTACACGAGGGCATGATTACTGTGCTACCTGTGTGATAGAGACATTTCCTCCATGGTGTAGGTTCTCTTCATTAAAGCACAGCCATACATCTTCCCTGTGTCGTGGTGGTGTACAGGGAGTGCAGCCAGCCTCCATCCAGGGGAGCATACAGACATACACACTGTATCATTTGTGGCAACCTATTAACACTGGGCTCACCTTTTTAATTCTGATTTAGAGGGAGAAGTGAGGAGTTGGGCGGAGGTGCTGATAATACAACCCTTCACTCCAGGCCCGCTGAACAAAAGAGTCGACGGAGACCGGCTCTCCTCCAAGAGACACATGAATCATCAATGACAAGGCTCCTCCCTCCTGGTGTTGCCGTCATGAATTATCTACCTTTTGTAAAGGCCTTGATCAATTAGTCATTTGTTCAACTGTGGCCCTCAATTAACGCATACAATTCCCAATGCTGCTAGTTCATAACATGTTGTGCATTACTTGATGCTGCCAATGAAAGGATCAGGTAGCCACTAGGACTCGCATCCGATATGGGGTTGCTTTGGGATTCATCTGAAACCATGCGGTGCCTGTGAAGGTGGTGGTTGGGAAAGCATCTCTCTCTGATGTGCTCAGGAATGCTGTTGGAGAATTGATTTTTTTAATAAATTCAGAGAGTGGGTGCCAATCACTTGAATTGGCAACTATAGATACCAGGTTTCTGAACAGAATTTGAAAGGGGAAGCGGAGGGGGCTAAAAGGAGATGTCTCTCCTTCGTTCAAGCTGAATACTGATTGGTATAGGGATGTGTGTTTGGCCACAGTGCTCCGCAGCACCATGCAGCTTCCCGGAGCCCACTCCAAGCACACCGATGCTTGCATCAGGGGGGACTCTAGTACGTGAGGCTTGCTGTAACTGGTGCAATCTGTTCACTCATCCTGGAACTGTTGGGGCTTCCAGGGCTGTTTATGTGTTTGGAGTCCTAACCCCATGCAAGATGTCCTCCGTTTCCCCCAGATCCATTAGCAGACAGTGTGGCGTCAGACCTGTTGTCCGAGGAGGCTCCAACCTCTGCTCCGGCAGCACATGCTCCCTGCTGTACCTGGTTGGTCGCACGTTGACATCTTCACTTACCAACACTTGTCTGCTTCTCTTATTGAGAGATATTTGAGCTGACACCATCTCTGTGCTCTCTCCCCCTCCTAGTTTTACTGTAATTTACAGTGAGCACCTAGCATTTAAATGTACCTGTGTATTAGTGTTACTGACTGCCTCACATTACTTTCAGATATGCTTTTGTAATATGGACTTGATATTGGTCAATGATTTGTGATGTTGTTGATAGCCTTTTCTCGTAGACAACAAGTGCAGGGTAAAAGGTGTTAATTATTCCTCAAATAAGACTTACAGTATATGGCAATACCATCTATCATCTAGACTCAGGAGGACAGCGTGTGTGAAACATTTCACTTGACACGATTTCAAGTAAACTGTAGATTTGCATTTTTGCTTTGCTACAATTACATCAGTCTTTTTATGAAAAGCCCAGTAAGGTTAAATTACGACCATATTGTGCTGACATGTTATAATATTTAATATCCGGGTTTTACTGACCATGGAACTCACTGATCTCACTTTTGAATAGCCCTCACATTATTACGCTATGTTGAAAGATTTCTCCTGAATTCTATTGCACATTTAATCTAGCTAAGAGAATCTAGCTAAGAGAAATATAGTCCAAACTGTTGGTCTGGTCTTTATTATCGAGAGTAAAGTCTTAAAGCAGGAGATGTCCTAAGAGTATAATGAGTCATAACCTACATCAGCCATTTCCAAGCCTGGGTGATTTACATCAGTCTTATATGTTTGATTTTACTGTCACATGCTTGACAGGAACTCAGTCCAGCAGTAGAGTGACAGCGTGTGAGAGAGAAAGAGGAGGAGGGGGGGAGTCTGAAACAGGTCTCAGGTGATCTCTACAGGAGTCTTAACCCATGTAATAGAGCAGGGCCATGCTCTCTCAACTGGAAATCAGCATACATAAATAGCCACTTAAATCCTCACATTAATATCAAAGTGGATGGTTTCCCATCAAAGCTGGCTAGGGCAGATGCATGACATTTTCTGGCTCATTTAAACCCTTTTCTCTTCCCTTTTCTTCTCCAAATTAGACATGCTTTGTTGGAGGAGTCATGTCCTCAGAGGGAGGGATTAGTGTCGTGGGTCTCGTTTGAAGTGGGCCGCTGAAAAGAGGTGTGCTCATGTTGTGAGAAAAAAAATCCATCTGTCTATTTAAGGTCTTCGATTGTTGTTTGTCTCTCTGAAGGGACTTCACTGCAATTTGTGGTAAATGCTATTTACCCAGACTTTACTACCTCAAAGACAAGGCCATCATAATATTCACCCAGAATTACCATGAGCAATGAATGAACAGAAATCTATGCCCTACATCCCACCATCAATGACAGCGGGAGGACAGCGCCTCATCAAATCCATTTAATTGGATCAAATGACATAGTCAGTAATTATTTAGATATTTCCCATATCTTGTAATAGGACCTCCAGAGCTACTGGGGTGTTGTGATGCTGTGGTACAGTGCGACAATATAGATTACAGACATGCAACTTCTGAGCAAATGTAGGGAGTGCTATGAATGGCTATGTGCCACCAGGACAATGTGGCACTGTGTGCAAAAGAAACAAGTAGGGCACAGCTCTCTGTGCCAGGCAGCACTAAGCAGCATTACGGACAGTGGCAGGGGTGAAGGAGATGTACCAAAGAGGTGTGCTTCACTGGTCATCACTCACACTTACCCCCATGACAAGAAGCTATGGCAAGGCTACTTATCTAGTGCACCCCATAGAGAAAAACCCTCCCCTAATGTCCTGGAGAATTACCAAGCCTGAGAGTAGGATAAACACCTTTGTCTCCTTAGAGGGCTGTAAGAGTTTGGGTTTTATGCCAAGCAATTGGTTAGATTGTTAAAATTGCTACATTGTTGTATTCTTGTTTGAATTCATGATGCACTATTGCCTGTTTCTTCTTAGACCAATTCGGGAAAGTAATGCAGCAAATATAACCTTTTTATTAGAGCAGTACATTGTAAGGATGTGAGGTGTCTGAGATGGCCTCTAATTCTTTGTTGTCTACTTTTTGCAAAACTATTCAAAGTAATGTGAGAATTGGAAGTTACAGTATTCCTTGTCAGGTTACAGGAGTTGACGAATCCTTATTTTGTGTGGTTCAATATTATAATTTATCCTCAGATCAGTCAAAGAGCAATCACATTAATGTAATGTGCTGAAATATTCATCCCTCACGTGTAACGTGAATGACAATGGCTGTAAAAAGAAAGGACACATCGACAGATTTGAATCTCAGCTGTAGAAGGGGAGGAGAGTGGGAGCAGACCATTGTTGTCTTAAGCCATGACTATTGTCAGAGATATCTGGAGACAACAGTGGAGAAGTGGAGTCGGCAGATTGACTCCTTTGTGGTATTAATTAAATTCCCTGATCCATAGAGGGCTGAGCTGTCATCAATTATGATACACGAAGGAAGTGGCAGTCGTGAAGAGATAAGGATGAAGAGACGAGTGTTTGTGTTTTATAATCTATCTCATCTGAGAACATAAGTGCCAATGCCCAAATTTATCAGTACGTATGTAGTGTACATTCACTGATATCAATCACTTTTTAAATCATAGAGCTTGTTTCACCCTGCTGTGCAAACATGGAACTGTCTCTAAAATACAACAATACCCCCATTCAACAAAAGGGTCATGAATACTGTGTTATAATGTATACGTTTCAAAATAATTTCCTGGTGCATCAGTATCATTCATTATCTGATAGCAGTGAAACGATAACAGTAGCTAGCCCATCATCAAAAATGTCACAGAGTTCATTCAATGTTTTAGAGAACATGAATATCGCTGCCCTAAATTCTTTGTTCAACTGAAACAACCATATTTTCTGCAGCACACACAGTTTTATGTCCAGATGAATTTCACTCAACAAAATCACCTTCTGCCAGAATAACCAACTAAATGAAATTGGATATTTAACCTTTCCCCCAGATAAATTCTGAAAAGGGAAAAGGTACTACTCTTCGGCTTTGGCCAAGAACCATTTCCAGTTATCATAAGACAATGGTTGATGCAGCACAATAAGTTATGACATTCCCTTATAAAACGTGACACATTGCAGCGGAGTGGAGGTGATTGGTTCACCCAATATGACCCTCCAGATCATGGTTTCATTAGCGTTAACAAAATGTTCCCCACTATCAAGGGTAAGCACCCAGCGAGCACAATTGGTTCTTTGGAAGTTGTGGGAACACATGTTTTTGGTTTCACATTGCTTGTGGGAATGAAGCCATACATTTCCTGCCCAGTGAAACAGATGCACAAATTTAGCCTGTTTTGTGAATGTTTATTTTTAAGTCCTAGGGAGATCTGAGAATGTTTTACTCTGGTTCCTTGAAAGTTTCCACGGGAAGTTTTATTAACGCTTTGAGAACAAAAATTATAGCTTATTTGGAGTTTTTTTAATAACTTCTTTAACACTTTCACATAATGTTTCATAAAGGCTTTTAATAACACTGCTAGATTATTTTGGGTTAACTTTTTTTAAAACTCCAAGCACAGATACTGTAGGACACATACACTACCGTTCAAAAGTTTGGGGTCACTTAGAAATGTCCTTGTTCTTGAAAGAACATTTTGTCCATTAAAATAACATGAAATTGATCAGAAATACAGTGTAGAGGACTATTGTAGCTGGAAATTTCTGGAATATCTACATAGGCGTACAGAGGCCCATTATCAGCAACCATCACTCCTGTGTTCCAATGGCACGTTGTGTTAGCTAATCCAAGTTTATAATTTTAAAAGGCTAATTGATCATTAGAAAACCCTTTTGCAATTATGTTAGCCAGCTGAGAACTGTTGTGCTGATTAGAGAAGCAATAAAACTGGCTTTCTTTACTAGACTAGTTGAGTATCTGGAGCATCAGCATTTGTGGGTTCAATTACAGGCTCAAAACGGCCAGAAACAAATAACTTTGTTCTGAAACTCGTCAGCCTATTCTTGTTCTGAGAAATGAAGGTTATTCCATGTGAGAAGTTGCCAAGAAACAGAAGATCTCGTACAACGCTGTGTACTATTCCCTTCACAGAACAGCGCAAACTGGCTCTAACCAGCATAGAAAGAGGAGTGGGAGGCCCTGGTGCACAACTGAGCAAGAGGACAAGTACATTAGAGTGTCTAGTTTGAGAAACAGATGCCTTACAAGTCCTCAACTGGCAGCTTCATTAAATAGTACTCGCAAAACACCAGTCTCAACTTCAACAGTGACTCCCAATGTTGGCCTTCTATGAAATCAAATCAAATTTTATTTGTCACATGCGCCGAATACAACAAGTGTAGACTTTACCATGAAATGCTTACTTACAAGCCCTCAACCAACAGAGCAGTTCAAGAAGAAGAAAATATTTACCAAGTAGACAAAAATAAAAAGTAATAATAAAAGTAACACAATAAGAATAAGAATAACGAGGCTATATACAGGGGGCACCGGTACCGAATCAGTGTGTGGAGGTACAGGCTAGTTGAGGTAATCTGTACATGTAGGTGGAGGCAAAGTGACAATGCATAGTTAACAAACAAACAGTGAGTGTACAAAAGGCAGGAGGGGGGGTGTCAATGTAAATAGTCCAGTGGCGATTTTATGAATTGTTCAGCAGTCTTATGGCTTGGGGGTAGAAGCTGTTGAGGACCCTTTTGGTCCTAGACTTGGCGCTCCGGTATTGCTTGCCGTGCGGTCACAGAGAAAACAGTCTATAACTTTGGTGACTGGAGTCTGACAATTTTATGGGCTTTCCTCTGACATCACCTATTATATACAGTGAGAAAAAAGTATTTGATCCCCTGCTGATTTTGTACGTTTGCCACTGACAAAGACATGATCAGTTTATAATTTTAATGGTAGGTTTATTTGAACAGTGAGAGACAGAATAACAACAACAAAAAAATCCAGAAAAATGCATGTCAAAAATGTTATGAATTGATTTGCATTTTAATGAGGGAAATAAGTATTTGCCCCCTCTGCAAAACATGACTTAGTACTTGGTGGCAAAACCCTTGTTGACAATCACAGAGGTCAGACATTTCTTGTAGTTTGCCACCAGGTTTGCACACATCTCAGGAGGGATTTTGTCCCACTCCTCTTTGCAGATCTTCTCCAAGTCATTGTCAAGTTTAGTCCTTAGCTTAGTGATGAGCTTCGTGGGCCCTATGGTGTTGAACACTGAGCTGTAGTCAGTGAACAGCATTCTCACATAGGCGTGGGTCTAGGGTGTCCGGGAGGATGCTGTTGATGTGAGCCATGACCAGCCTTTCAAAGCACTTCATGGCTACCGAGTGCCATGGGGCGGGAATAATTTAGGCAGGTTACCTTCGCTTCCTTGGGTACAGGGACTATGGGGGTCTGCTTGAAACATGTAGGTATTACAGACTCGGTCAGGGAGAGGTTGAAAATGTCAGTGAAGACACTTGCCAGTTGGTCCGCGCATGTTTTGAGTACACGTCTTAGTGATCCGTCTGGCCCAGCGGCTTTGTGAATGATGACCTGTTTAAAGGTTTTGTTCACATCAGCTACCGAGAGCGTCACACAGTCATCCAGAATAGCTGGTGCTCTCGTGCATGCTTCAGTGTTGCTTGCCTCGAAGCGAGCATAAAAAGCATTTAGCTCGTCTGGTAGGCTCACGTTACCGGGCAGCTCGCGTCTGGGTTTCCCTTTGTAGTCCGTAATAGATTTCAAGCCCTGTCACATCCGACGAGCGTCGGAGCCAGTGTAGTAGGATTCATTCTTAATCCTGTATTGACGCTTTGCTTGTTTGATGGTTCGTCTGAGGGCATAGTGGGATTTATTCTAAGCATCTGGATTAGTCTCCCGCTCCTTGAAAGCAGCTCTAGCCTTTAGCTCGATGTGGATGTTGTCCGTAATCCATGGCTTCTGGTTGGGATATGTACGTACACTGTGGGGATGACGTCGTCAATATACTTATTGATGAAGCCGATGACTGAGGTGGTGTATTCCTAAATGCCATTGGATGAATCCCGGAACATATCCCAGTCTGTGCTAGCAAAACAGTCCTGTAGTGTAGCATCCACGTCATCTGACTAATTCCGTATTGAGCGAGTCACTGGTACTTCCTGCTTTAGTTTTTACTTGTAAGCAGGAAGATAGAATTATGGTCCGATTTGCCAAATGGAGGGCGGAGGAGAGCTTTATATGCATCTCTGTGTGTGGAGCAAAGGCGGTCTCGTAATTATTTCCCCCTGGTTGCACATGTGACATGCTAGTAAAAATTTGGTAAAACTGATTTAAAGTCGCCGGCCATGTGGAGCGCCGCTTCTGGCTGAGCATCTTCTTTGCTTATGGCCTTATAGAGTTGGTTGAGAGTGGTCTTAGTGCCAGCTTCGTTTTGTGGTGGTAGATAGATGGCTATGAATAATACAGATGAGAACTCTCTTGGTAGATAGTGCGGTCTATAGCTTATTATAAGTTACACTATCTCAGGCGAGCAATTCCTTGAGACTTCTTTAATATTAGACATCGCGCACCAGCTGTTATTGACAAAAAGACACACACCCCACCCCTCGTCTTACCAGAGGTAGCGTTTCTGTTCTGCCGGTGCATGGAAAATCCCACTAGTTCTATATTGTCTGTATCTTCGTTCAGCCACGTCTCGGTGAAACATAAGATGTTACCGTTTTTAATGTTCCATTGGTAAGATAATCTTAATCGTAGGTCATCCATTTTATTGTCCAATGATTGCACGTTAGCGAGAAGAACGGAAGGCAGAGGGAGTTTACTCACGAAAGGTGAGGCGTGGATCAGGGCCTGTTCCAGTGAAAGCAGGATATCCTTCCAGTCCACGGTGAGTAATCGCTTTTCTGATGTCCAGAAGTTATTTTCGGTCATAAGAGACGGTAGCAGCAACATTACATACACAATAAGTACAAAAAATAACACTAAATGCTAAAAAAAAAAAAAAAATAGCTAAATTGGTTGGGAGAATGTAAAATGTCAGCCATGTTCTTCGGAGTTCCTCTGTCCTGTGTCGGTGTTCTTTTGCCCATCTTAATCTTTTATTTTTATTGGCCAGTCTGAAATATGTATTTTTCTTTGCAACTCTGCCTAGAAGGCCAGCATCCCTGAGTTGCCTCTTCACTGTTGAACATGAATTTAAATAGAACCATGTGGGAACCTTTTGGAAATGTTATGCTGAAGTTCCCACAGAAGAATGCTGTTTTCTTATGCTCTATTAACTATTTGAGGACAGTCCCAATGTCAAACCAGTTAGAGAACCTTCCTAGAACATGACCAAAATTCAAATGAAATTTAACCATGTTTGAACTTTTAGGAAATGTTCTATTAAAGTAATGAAATACCAAGCAAAAAACATTTCCTTAAATGTGCTGAGAATGTTCCAAAGCCAAGCAACTATCCTGCACCATTCCCAGAATGTTGTGTGATGGGTGATTGCACATAACCATAGGACAACCACACTCGCAGCAAACTCTAAGAAACAAATGGTTCTCAGAACGTTATGCATTAGCTGGGCAGAGATTAAGGGACTGGTCCTCACTGTCACCTTCACTTTACTGTGTGTGTGTGGCTATGTGTGCGTGTATGAGTGTATATTTGTGTGCTGTTTGGAGTTTCCACCAATGAGGGGTTGATTTTCCCTAGTCAATGTGTGTCAGTGAAAGTGGAGTTTATTCTGTGTCAGACCTCTATAAGCAGGGCTTGCCAGTGTCACAATTGCTAGGGGAAAGCTATTATGCCTCGGACTGGAGCTGAGAAACTATTCAAAACAATAGTAACAGCATGTGAACGGCAGATAAACCACAGTCAGAAGCAAAGAAAAATGTCCCTTGTAAATTGGAAGAATTTTCCAAGTGAGGCTGCAGCTGGATTTATGTCTTCAAGTATGGTCCTTGACCCAATGGTGTCTTCTTCTTACAGCTGCAGGGCCTACCCAGAGTGCATTAGGAGGGTTGGACTCAGGAGAGTCTCCAAAGTGCATCAGAGCACTTTCTAATTACTTCAGTATAAAACCCGTAACAGAACCACCGTGACTTAAACCTCCCAGGAACAGTCTGTCGTTTATGCTACCCTCGTTTCACAAGGACAAAGGAACAATAACATTGATGCTTCATGTTTTAATATGAACTCGTTCCAGGCAGATTTGATCTATATTGCTGTAAAGCAAAAACATAACAACTCCAAATACAAACATACAGTATACCATGCTTGTACCTTTGGTGTCATGATTATATTAAAGTGAGAGGCAGAGAAATTAAAGTTCATTATTTTGGGTTGGGGTTGTCCGTCAGCTTTGTGTTCTGAAACCGTGACACCCTTTGAGGTTTCAAAAGCAATGATGCCCACATGTTTATTATTATTGACATTCAGGCCAGCCCAGGTTGGAGCATTAGCTACAGGTCACAGAGCCCTAACAGTCAACATGAATAATGACACAGGACACCATCTGGGGGACTTCGAAGCTTCACATTAGTCTGTGATTAACACTGGAGTTATGACGAGGGTCACTAAGCAAATCCAAATTACAGTACACAACTGTACGTGCATTCATTAGATACACATGTATTCAAATTGTGCAATATAAAAAGCTGTCACTCACCCAGCCGTATGTAAATCATTTTAACACAACAGCATATACTCCCTGACTACACCTAGAATGTACATAAATTACCAGAAAGATGTACCGTATATGAATATTACAGGTTTTACCAATAATCCCATTGCATTAATGTTCATGAGTTGGAAAAGTCATTTTTACAAACATAATGAATGCATCATAAATCTCACATACTGCTGTCAAATGATATTGACATGCCACCTTTGTGTCTAATGGAGAGGCAGACATAGCAGAGCATTGCATTAGTATGTTCTGGGCACTGCGTCCCACTGCTCTTCAGCTGCACAGCTCTGCTCTGCTCTACCTGAGGCTGTCATCTCCCAGTGATTGGTAAGCCTCTCCAGCCTGAGTCACTGTGTGTCTTCAGATTGTAAGAGCACGGAGTACTCTTTCCAACCTCTGTAAGCAGCTGCTTGGGGGAGGAGGAGAGACCTTGGAGATGCCTGATGTAATGAAGCCCGCAGACAAGTGCTGCTTCTCAGAAACCCAATGTCCTTGAGAACACGATGCACTGCTTTTGTTTTAAGTGATTCGGGATGGGAGAGAACAGTCATAGCAACATTACCAGGAAAAACACAGAGAATGGAACATGATGAAAATAAGCAGATTACATTTGATAATGCCATGTGAGTATGTGATTGCCATGTTTTCCCCAAGTTTTTGTTGCAATTTTATATATTTATTTGGAAAACATATGAAGCAGAATACCAAACTGCTGTAGTTTCACATATTCCAATATGTTCTATGTTATTTGTAGGTTGCACATCAAAGCTCTTATTTCCTCTATTATACCATACTACCAGTCACATTCTGTTAAAGGTCCACAAAGCACACATGTCCCTGGGTTGCTCGTTGTTTCATTTCGCTGCAACAAACACTCAAACTGGACAGTTTTATCTCAATCTCTTCATTCACAGACTCAATCATGGACACTCTTACTGACAGTTGTGGCTGCTTCACGTGATGTATTGTTGTCTCTACCTTCTTGCCCTTTGTGTTGTTGTCTGTGCCCAATAATGTTTGTACCATGTTTTGTGCTGCTACCATGTTGTGCTGCTGCCATGTTATGTTGCTTCCATGTTATTTTCATGTTGTGTTGCTACCATGCTGTGTTGTCATGTGTTGCTACTTTGCTATGCTGTTGTCTTAGGTCTCTCTTTATGAAGTGCTGTGGTGTCTCTTGTCGTGATGTGTGTTTTGTCCTATATTTGTATTTTCATTGTAATTTTATTTATACCCTGCCTTTCGTCCCCGCAGGAGGCCTTTTGCCTTTTGGTAGGCCGTCATTGTAAATAAGAATTTGTGAATTGCAAACACAATGGTTTAAACAAAACACACACACATGCACAAAATTATATACACACATCATACGTAATTTGATTGAAGGTACATGACAATAGGAAACAAATTTGTTCACCACGTATCACTCTAGCCTGCCCTGCGTTAGAACATTGTTTGGCATGTCACAAGTGCAGGATGTGAACTTAAATTAAGCTTTTCATATTCTTCACCACCTTAAACTAGAGCATTTCTTAGAATTTGAAGTTGAAGTTTGTTCCTGATCATCATCCTTCATTTCCTGCTTCTAAATCATAATCTCATTCAGACCCCCCTCTCTGACACATTGTTCCTCAACATATCCCAGGAAGAAAAGGGTCAGCTCCCGTGCAGCTCTGGCAGCCAGTGTACTATACAGTATAGGACAGAGGAAGCCATATTGGTGCCGGGAGAGAATAATGCAAACTTAATTACCGTTAGCTATTAACTAAGCCCAACTCAGCTCAGTCTCCTTCTAATTGTCATGACAGCTAAAACTTTTTTGTCTTCCGTTTGTCTGAAGCTTAGAAAGACCCCCAACTCTGTAGCTGTAACTGGTGTGAATGGGGTGATATGGGCGTCTTCGATGACTGTGGCATGGTGGCTTAAGTTTCCCCCCTGTCTGTTCAACATGAATAATTGTGGTGGAATTTGAGCATGCTGATGATGAAATGTGTAAGGCTAATCCAATCATTTCCAGTAAAGGGTGTAGAAATTGGGGATCTGAGAAAGACACTAAACCCGAGAAGGAGGACTTCACATGTTGTGGAAAAATAGCTAAAGGAAAATGTTTGATGTCTTTAATTTAATAATGTGTCACCCTTGTATGAAAGAGTTAAAAGTTTGTCATAATTTGCTCAAAAACATTTGCATACATTTCAAGCTTCTTTTGTTGGAAATGCATATCAAATTTGCCCTCTCATTCGACGTGACAACATTCATTTGATAAATGAGGATGAAATATGCTCATGTCTCATGTAAAGTATAGTCTCTACGCTTCTCACGCGGTTGAGTAGACAATCCAAGTTGTTGTATGCATTGTGTTACTCAGATAGTATGACCCTGTCAGTCTAAGGACTAGTGCGGCATAGGAGTGACACCACCTGTCACAAGACAAAGAGACAATTTCTTACTTCTAAGAAGTTATTTCAGGCAGTGTGACAATTCTTTGTCTTTATAGTGATTCAACAACAGGATGTAGTCTATGTATTGCTGTCTAGTGAGTAGAGGTGTATCTAGTTGTCATAAAAAGGTCACCATATTCACTGGACTCTGGGGTCTCTGCCGATTAAGAAGATCACATCTTTGTTTAGTTTCTCAAAGGAAGTTAAGAAAGATGATTAAATAGTTGTTTTTCATCCTTGGAGTCTGATCTCTTCACAACAAGGTATTTTACAGAATGAATCAGCATTCTGCCAAAATACACAGAAGATTCTTCGTAAAGGGAGAGACCATTTTCCCCTTAAAAATACCAACTCTTATCACCTTGTCTATTTCATTCAAATGTGAAATGTTTTCCATTGCCTTTGTTAAGTCTTCATTACCTTCTAACCACATGGATATGAGCTCGGGATGGGATATTATGCATTTTCATTACAATAGAATAGCCATATATAGTTATATTTTCTTATTCGGTAAACCCGAAATGGCATCATTGTGGCACTTCAACTTTTCATCCATCATTAAGGCAACAGATGAAGCTGAAGTCCACTTCATCCAGCAAAGAGTTCAAAGCATCTGACAATTTGACAGAAAGGCAGTGAGACACATTCAAGATCTAAGACAAATGAGGCATTAAGTATCGTTTCAGATCTTAGAATTAACAGAGCAACTGCAAAAATATTTTACAAAGTATTAATAATTATTAATTGAATGAAGCTATGATAACTGACTGTCAAACATCAGTTGCCATAGCAAACATCCTTTGAAGTATGCATATTCAAACATGCAAGGTCAAGATGCCATCCACTGACCCTATTTAGTGATGATCAGGAAAACTTTTTGTTACTTGAAAAATAAGGTGACACATCTGTACTTTTACCAAACTCAGTTACGATTGAACTTCTCTGGGGTGCCGCTCTCTACTAATTTCATATTCTAATCTGGTTAATCAGATTCAAAGTGATATAGAGGTAAATTAGATTTGTAGTTACTGGCATGCATATATGTAATTACATAATCATATGGATAGGAACTTGCCATTGTACTGGGAAGTGTGTTAGAGGAGATTGAGAAACTATGTACATCATGTATTAATATAATGTAGACTGGTGTTGATGTTTTGTTTCTTCATTCTCATTTAGATGGCTGAATAAACCAGGCCTGAACTAGACAAGCAGGTCAGCGACCAGGAAATGATGGACCAGGCATTTTGTTGTGGAAGATTTCTCTCTTACAAAGTATTGTCAAAACTGAAGAGAATACAAAATGAACATATCACGATTTGTTTTCAGCAGTGGAAGACTTTTTTTGTTGTGGAAGACTTCTCTCTTCATTGGAATACACAGACAGTATGAACATTCATCCAATTCAAGACTGATGACCATATTTGATTTGACCAGATTAATTAATGACACATTACTATTGATTTAATTCATTTCCTGACCAATATCCCTCAACAACAGCTGATGCAAATTAATTTATCCATCTAGATTACTATCACTCTTTTTTCAGGGCACACAACGATTCCAACACCATGAGGTCATTGCACTCCTCTATAACTGCACTCAGGAGAACTTACACAGCCGAGAAGGAAAAAATATATAGTGTAGCCATTCATTTGCCATCTTCAAAAAAGGGCATCAGCGATCTGTGAAATCACTTTGTTCGTTTAAGATGGTTGCACATTCTGTCCATTTATGTCTGATAATGACTTAGATTATGTGCCTCTCCCTCTCTGCTTGCCTACTTTTGGCACTTGCAGTAAGTCAGACTGGAGCATCCCCATACCCCCACTTCCTGACGAAAACCTTGAACAGCCTCAGCCTCATACTAATCAAAAGAACATATTAAAGAATGGGAAGTTCCAGTAATTCCAGGCTCTGGGTAAGCGAGCCACAGTTTGTATGCTGCGATCCATGAAATAATATGTCAATAGGATAGCAGAAAACATGTGATGTCCCTCCCACCGATTCATTTTTTATCATCAGTCTTCAGTTCTGCCCATGTGGTTTTATTGCTCATTGGGGAAGTCTCTAGCACTGCTGCTCCATTCTCTATTTTGCCACTGATGTTTCATGAGGAATGCTGGAAATTCCTGTAATTAGCAAGCCTTTGAATGGAATCCTTCATTCCTGCTGTGTAGATGCGCTTATAACAGTTCCAGTTCCATTATATGTATTACTCCACGTATATTGATTGAAGGCAGACGCTGAGAGGGGGATGGAGGTTGAATATACTTCCATGGGGGGGTTCTGATTGAACGTTAGTGTGAGTCCTATTTACCAGTCTAATAGCCTCTATCATGTGCTGCATATAGCAATTTAAAACCAATGCAGTCCCCATCAATTGAAGTCCACAGCAAGCTGATCTCCCTATTTAACAGAGGATCTCTTGTGAGAGGTTTACTGATTGTGAATTATTTCTTTTAAATAAACATATTCCTATTCCACCATACTGGGTATTAGCACCTTACATCATGCAGCTGTGGATGCTCCTCAACATGACCCTATCCTTTATGGTTGAACCAGACTCACAAAACATCATGCTCATTTTGGTGGGTAACTTCAAGTTCAAATAGTGCAGTCAGTTCAATATTTACATTTACATTTTGGCTATGGAAGTCATTACATTACAATGCGTGAAATGATTAAAGCAACTGTATAACTAAAATAATTTCAGTATGATCCACTTAAATGATCATCCTTTTAATTACTAAGATTAATACTGTCAGCACAGGAAACGTAATTCATTGTCTTTTGGTAACTTTTGTGCCTTCAGAAAGGATTTACACCCCTTTACTTATTCCATATTTTGTTGTTTTACAGCCTGAATTTAAAATGTAATCAACGTTTAGATTTGTTTTTCACGGGCCTACACACAATACCCCATACTGTCAAAGTGGAATTATGTTTTTCAACATTTTTACAAATTGATTAAAAATGAAAATCTGAAATGTCTGGAGTGAATATGTATTCAACACCTTTGTTAAATCAAATCAAATCCAATCAAATTTGATTTGTCACATACACATGGTTAGCAGATGTTAATGCGAGTGTAGCGAAATGCTTGTGCTTCTAGTTCCGACAATGCAGTAATAACCAACGAGTAATCTAACCGAACAATTTCACAACAACTACCTTATACACACAAGTGTAAAGGGATGAAGAATATGTACATAAAAATATATGAATAAGTGATGGTACAGAACAAGATGCAGTAGATGGTATCGTGTACAGTATATGCATATGAGATGAGTAATGTAGGCTATGTAAACTTATAAAAGTGGCATTGTTTAAAGTGGCTAGGGATACATGTATTACATAAAGATGGTGGCAGGGCGACAGGGTAGCCTAGGGGTTAGAGCGTTGGACTAGTAACCGGAAGGTTGCAAGTTCAAACCCCCGAGCTGAGGGGGGAGAATCTGTCGTTCTGCCCCTGAACAGAACAATTAACCCACTGTTCCTAGGCTGTTATTGAAAATAAGAATTTGTTCTTAACTGACTTGCCTAGTTAAAATAAATAAAAATGGCAAGATGCAGTAGATGGTATAGAGTACAGTATATACATATGAGATGAGAAATGTAGGATATGTAAACATTATATTAAGTGGCATTGTTTGAAGTGGCTAGTAATACATTCTTCATCCATTTTTACATTATTAATGTGGCTGGAGTTGAGTCAGTATGTTGGCAGCAGCCACTTAATGTTAGTAGTGGCTGTTTAACAGTCTGATGGCCTTGAGATGGAAGCCATCAGACTGTACCCAGGTGCACAGGGCGGGGTCGAGACCCAGGGTCTCGAGCATGATGACGAGTTTGGAGGGTACTATGGTGTAAGAATGCTGAGCTGTAGTCGATGAACAGCATTCTCACGTAGGTATTTCTCTTGTCCAGATGGGTTAGGGCAGTGTGCAGTGTGGTTGAGATTGCGTCGTCTGTGGACCTATTTGGGAGGTAAGCAAATTGTAGTGGGTCTAGGGTGTCAGGTAGGGTGGAGGTGATATGGTCCTTGACTAGTCTCTCAAAGCACTTCATGATGACGGAAGTGAGTGCTACATCCTGGTAGTCGTTTAGCTCAGTTACCTTAGCTTTCTTGGGAAAAGGAACAATAGTGGCCCTCTTGAAGCATGTGGGAACAGCAGACTGGGATAAGGGTTGATTGAATATGTCCGTAAACACACCAGCCAGCTGGTCTGTGCATGCTCTGAGGACGAGGCTAGGGATGCCGTCTGGGCCTGCAGCCTTGCGAGGGTTAACACGTTTAAATGTTTTACTCATGTCGGCTGCAGTGAAGGAGAGTCTGCAGGTTTTGGTAGCGGGCCGTGTCAGTGGCACTGTATTGTCCTCAAAGCGAGCAAAGAAGTTGTTTAGTCTGTCTGGGAGCAAGACATCCTGGTCCGCGACGGGGCTGGTTTTCTTTTTGTAATTTGTGATTGACTGTAGACCTTGCCACATACCTCTTGTGTCTGAGCCGTTGAATTGCGACTCTACTTTGTCTCTATACTGACGCTTAGCTTGTTTGATTACCTTGTGGAGGGAATAGCTACACTGTATTTGGTCATGTTTCCGGTCACCTTGCCATGATTAAAAGCAGTGGTTCATGCTTTCAGTTTCGCGTGAATGCTGCTATCAATCCACGGTTTCTGGTTTGGGAATGTTTTAATAGTTGCTATGGGTACAACATCGCCGAAGCACTTGTTAATAAACTCGCTCACCGAATCAACGTATTCATCAATGTTGTTGTTTGACGCAATGCGGAACATATCCCAGTCCACATGATGGAGGCAATCTTGAAGCGTGGAATCAGATTGGTCGGACCAGCGTTGAACAGACCTGAGCGCGGGAGCTTCCTGTTTTAGTTTCTGTCTATAGGCTGGAAGTAACAAAATGGAGTCGTGGTCAGCTCTTCCGAAAGGAGGGCGAGGGAGGGCCTAATATGCATTGCGGAAGTTAGAATAACAATGATCCAGGGTTTTACCAGCCCTGGTTGCACAATCGATATGTTGATAGAATTTAGGGAGTCTTGTTTTCAGATTAGCCTTGTTAAAATCCTCAGCTACAATGAATGCAGCCTCAGATATATGGTTTCCAGTTTACATAGAGTCAAATTAAGTTTGTTCAGGGCCATCAATGTGTCTGCTTGGGGGAGAATATATGCGGATGTGATTACAATCGAAGAGAATTCTCTTGGTAGATAATGCGGTTGACATTTGATTGTGAGGAATCCCAAGTCAAGTGAACAGAAGGACATGAGTTCCTGTATGTTGTTATGATCACACCACGTCTCGTTAATCATAAAGCATACCCCCCCCCGCCCTTCTTCTTACCAGAAAGATGCTTGTTTATGTCGGCGCGATGCGTAAAGAAACCAGCTGGCTGTACCGACTCCGATAGCTTGTCTCGAGTGAGCCATGTTTCCGTGAAGCAAATAACCTTACAGTCTCTTATGTCTCTCTGGAATGCTACGCTTGCTCAGATTTCATCTACCTTGTTGTCAAGAGACTGGAAATTGGCGAGTAGTATACTCGGGAGCGGTGCATGATGGAGCCTGACCAGAAGACCGCTTTGTCTGCCCCTTTTACGGCGTCGTTGTTTTGGTTCGCCGGCTGGGATCCGATCCATTGTCCTGGGTGGTGGGGAAAACAGAGGATCCGCTTCAGGAAAGTCGCTTTCCTGATCGTAATGATGGTGAGTTGACATTGCTCTTATATCCAATAGTTCATCCTGACTGTATGTACCAATGTAAGAAATAACACCTAAAAAAACAAAATACTGCATAGTTTCCTAGGAATGCGAAGCGAGGCGGCCATCTCTGTCGGCGCCGGAAGTATCCGGCAAGCCTAAACAAGTTCAAGAGTAAATATTTGCCTAACAAGTCACATCATAAGTTGCATGGACTCTGTGTGCAATAATAGTGTTTAACACGATTTTTTAATGACTGCCTCATCCCTGTACCCCACACATACAATTATCTGTAAGGTCCCTCAGTCGAGTTGTGAATTTCAAACACAGATTCAACCAGAAAGACCAGGGCTAAAAAGCAGACATTGACTATCCCTTTGAGAATGGTGAAGTCATTATTTACACTTTGGATGGTATATCAATACACGCAGTCACTACAAAGATATAGGCCACTTTCCTAACTCAGTTGCCGGAGAGGAAGGAAATCGCTCAGGGATTTCACCATGAGTGTAACGGCTCTCCTCTTCGTCTGATGATGAGAAATAGGAATCATCGGACCAACACGCAGCGTGGTAAGTGTTCATAGTAAATTTAATTAAATAAACTGAACACTGAATGACAAAAAACAACAAAGAGAGTGAACAACACGAAACAGTCCTGTAAGGTGAAAAACACAAAACAGAAAGCAACTACCCACAAACACAGGTGGGAACAGGATACCTAAGTATGGTTCTCAATCAGAGACAACGATTGACAGCTGCCTCTGATTGGGAACCATACCAGGCCAAACACATAGAAATACAACACACAGAACAAAACATAGAATGAAAAACATAGAATGCCCACCCCAACTCACGCCCTGACCAAACCAAAATAGAGACATACAAAAGGAACTAAGGTCAGGATGTGACAATGAGGCCAATTGTGACAATTACAGAGTTTAATGGCTGTGATAGTAGAAAACTGAGGATGGATCAACAACATTGTAGTTACTCCACAATACTAACCTAATTGACAGAGTGAAAAGAAGGAAGCCTGTACAGAATAAAAATATTCCAAAACATGCATCATGTTTGCAACAATGCACTAATGTAATTTTTCAAAAAAATGTGGCCATGCAATTAACATTTTGTCCTGAATTCAAAGTGTTATTTTTGGGGCAAATCACGTACAACACATTACTGAGTACCACTCTCCATATTTTCAAGCATAGTGGTGGATGCATCATGTTATGGGTATGCTTGTAATCATTAAGGACTGGGGAGTATTCAAGGATAAAAAAGAGCTAAGTTTTCCTAGAGGAAAACCTGGTTATGTCTGCTTTCCACCAGACACTGGGAGATGAATCCACTTTTCAGCAGGACAATAACCTAAAACACAAGGCCAAATCTACACTGGAGTAGCATACCAAGAAAACAGTGAATGTTCTCGAGTGGCCGAGTTACAGTTTTGGCTTAAATCAGCTTGAAAATCTATGGCAAGACCTGCAAATGGTTATCTAACAATGATGAACAATCAATTTGACAGAACTTGAAGAGTTAAGAAAATGATAATGGACAAATGTTGCACAATCCAGGTGTGCAAAGCTCTTGGAGTCTCACCCGGAAAGGCTCACAGCTGTAATCGCTGCCAAAGGGGATTCTAACGTGTTAAATCAGGGGGTTGAATACTTATCTAATCAAGATATATTACTGTTTTATTTTTCATGACTTTATTTTACAAATGTTCACATTTTTCATTACAGAGTATTTTGTGTAGATCGGTGACAAAAAAAAGTCAGTTAAATCCAATTTAATCTCACTTTGTAACACAACAAAATGTGGAAAAAGTCAAGGGGTGTGAATACTTTCTGAAGGCACTCTTTTAACAAAGTTGAACATGAAGACGTACTGTAATATAACATTGTATTCATTGGAATGGAATAGTTTGTCATTTGATATTTTTGCCTGACATTTCCTGATTGTCGGGCCTGTTGTTAAAGTATTGAATGTTTTGGCACTCGAGCTATGATGATAAATTCAAATTGTCATATACTTGACTAAACTTGAATGTGATTTACATCAAAGGTGAAATAGGAAAAGTTTTCCCCTCATTGCTATTCACCTGGACTGCCTGTGCTGTGCAATCTGAGAAACATCACTGTAGTTGTAGATCAGTTGGGGATACACTTGCAGCACATCTCTGTTGTATTGTCTTGTTGACAGTAGAGGTTCTCTGGAGTTGGATAGATGATTGGCATATCGATGTGTCCAGGCCCTCTGAGGTTATGTATTCACCAATAGTTTCCTTGAAACATAGGAGAACAGACCTTTTCATCTCATTGTGGCAACTTTTAGAAATGCTTTCCTTTCATTGGTTACAAAACTTCAACAAACTCCCAAGGGATCTATGCATGGCTTAGCAGTCTCTCCTGTCTACATACACAGAGAAATAATGAAGTCATAAGAGGTCAGAGAGCTCTTCAAAAGCCCTGCTCCCTTCCCAGATATAAGTATGTGACACTATTTCCATCGTTTGTGGAATATTAGAGGCTTGTTTCCTGAACTGACAAAATATACATTTAAATTCCACACTTGGCTAACAATTCCAACCCACAATAAGAGGATTCTTCCTTTTCCTCTGTGCTCTTTTTGGCTATAGCTGAAAGGACGCCAATTAGTTAAAGGCAGAGCAACACTTCCACAACACTCAGGAGATCAGTCTCTACTATTAAAGTGAATACACTACAATGCTTCAGATTTTTGTAATTGAAACCTTTGGGACTGACTTTTTGAGCTTTGAGAAAAAGCATGTAAATGCTAGGAAAGAGCTCAAAAGATCAGAGTCCATCTTCCTGGTTGAAACCAGTGTAGCAGAGGAGGCCAAGAGACAACCTCTCCCCTTCCCCTGTCAGGAGTATACCAACTATCAGAAACAATACTTTACAGCCTCTCCCCTTCCTCTGTCAGGAATATACCAACTATCAGAAACAATACTTTACAACCTCTCCCCTTCCTCTGTCAGGAATATACCAACGGTCAGAAACAATACTTTACAACCTCTCCCCTTCCCCTGTCAGGAATATACAAACTATCAGAAACAATACTTTAGAACCTCTCCCCTTCCCCTGTCAGGAATATACCAACTATCAGAAACAATACTTTACAACCTCTCCCCTTCCTCTGTCAGGAATATACCAACTATCAGAAACAATACTTTACAACCTCTCCCCTTCCTCTGTCAGGAATATACAAACGATCAGAAACAATACTTTACAACCTCTCCCCTTCCTCTGTCAGGAATATACCAACGGTCAGAAACAATACTTTACAACCTCTCCCCTTCCTCTGTCAGGAATATACCAACTATCAGAAACAATACTTTACAACCTCTCCCCTTCCTCTGTCAGGAATATACCAACTATCAGAAACAATACTTTACAACCTCTCCCCTTCCTCTGTCAGGAGTATACCAACTATCAGAAACAATACTTTAGAACCTCTCCCCTTCCTCTGTCAGGAATATACCAACTATCAGAAACAATACTTTACAACCACTCCCCTTCCCCTGTCAGGAATATACCAACTATCAGAAACAATACTTTAGAACCTCTCCCCTTCCTCTGTCAGGAATATACCAACTATCAGAAACAATACTTTAGAACCTCTCCCCTTCCTCTGTCAGGAATATACCAACTATCAGAAACAATACTTTAGAACCTCTCCCCTTCCTCTGTCAGGAATATACCAACTATCAGAAACAATACTTACAACCTCTCCCCTTCCTCTGTCAGGAATATACCAACTATCAGAAACAATACTTACAACCTCTCCCCTTCCTCTGTCAGGAATATACCAACTATCAGAAACAATACTTTACAACCTCTCCCCTTCCTCTGTCAGGAATATACCAACTATCAGAAACAATACTTTACAACCTCTCCCCTTCCTCTGTCAGGAATATACCAACTATCAGAAACAATACTTTACAACCTCTCCCCTTCCTCTGTCAGGAATAGACCAACTATCAGAAACAATACTTTACAACCTCTCCCCTTCCTCTGTCAGGAATATACAAACTATCAGAAACAATACTTTAGAACCTCTCCCCTTCCTCTGTCAGGAATATACCAACTATCAGAAACAATACTTTAGAACCTCTCCCCTTCCTCTGTCAGGAATATACAAACTATCAGAAACAATACTTACAACCTCTCCCCTTCCTCTGTCAGGAATATACCAACTATCAGAAACAATACTTACAACCTCTCCCCTTCCTCTGTCAGGAATATACCAACTATCAGAAACAATACTTTAGAACCTCTCCCCTTCCTCTGTCAGGAATATACAAACTATCAGAAACAATACTTACAACCTCTCCCCTTCCTCTGTCAGGAATATACCAACTATCAGAAACAATACTTACAACCTCTCCCCTTCCTCTGTCAGGAATATACAAACTATCAGAAACAATACTTTAGAACCTCTCCCCTTCCTCTGTCAGGAATATACAAACTATCAGAAACAATACTTTAGAACCTCTCCCCTTCCTCTGTCAGGAATATACCAACTATCAGAAACAATACTTACAACCTCTCCCCTTCCTCTGTCAGGAATATACAAACTATCAGAAACAATACTTACAACCTCTCCCCTTCCTCTGTCAGGAATATACAAACTATCAGAAACAATACTTACAACCTCTCCCCTTCCTCTGTCAGGAATATACAAACTATCAGAAACAATACTTACAACCTCTCCCCTTCCTCTGTCAGGAATATACCAACCATCAGAAACAATACTTACAACCTCTCCCCTTCCTCTGTCAGGAATATACAAACTATCAGAAACAATACTTTAGAACCTCTCCCCTTCCTCTGTCAGGAATATACCAACTATCAGAAACAATACTTACAACCTCTCCCCTTCCTCTGTCAGGAATATACAAACTATCAGAAACAATACATTAGAACCTCTCCCCTTCCTCTGTCAGGAATATACCAACTATCAGAAACAATACTTTAGAACCTCTCCCCTTCCTCTGTCAGGAATATACCAACGATCAGAAACAATACTTACAACCTCTCCCCTTCCTCTGTCAGGAATATACAAACTATCAGAAACAATACTTTACAACCTCTCCCCTTCCCCTGTCAGGAATATACCAACTATCAGAAACAATACTTTACAACCTCTCCCCTTCCTCTGTCAGGAATATACCAACTATCAGAAACAATACTTTACAACCTCTCCCCTTCCTCTGTCAGGAATATACCAACTATCAACAACAATACTTTACAACCTCTCCCCTTCCTCTGTCAGGAATATACCAACTATCAGAAACAATACTTTAGAACCTCTCCCCTTCCTCTGTCAGGAATATACCAACTATCAGAAACAATACTTTAGAACCTCTCCCCTTCCTCTGTCAGGAATATACCAACTATCAGAAACAATACTTTAGAACCTCTCCCCTTCCTCTGTCAGGAATATACCAACTATCAGAAACAATACTTACAACCTCTCCCCTTCCTCTGTCAGGAATATACCAACTATCAGAAACAATACTTACAACCTCTCCCCTTCCTCTGTCAGGAATATACCAACTATCAGAAACAATACTTTACAACCTCTCCCCTTCCTCTGTCAGGAATATACCAACTATCAGAAACAATACTTTACAACCTCTCCCCTTCCTCTGTCAGGAATATACCAACTATCAGAAACAATACTTTACAACCTCTCCCCTTCCTCTGTCAGGAATATACCAACTATCAGAAACAATACTTTACAACCTCTCCCCTTCCTCTGTCAGGAATATACCAACTATCAGAAACAATACTTTACAACCTCTCCCCTTCCTCTGTCAGGAATATACAAACTATCAGAAACAATACTTTAGAACCTCTCCCCTTCCTCTGTCAGGAATATACCAACTATCAGAAACAATACTTTAGAACCTCTCCCCTTCCCCTGTCAGGAATATACCAACTATCAGAAACAATACTTACAACCTCTCCCCTTCCTCTGTCAGGAATATACCAACTATCAGAAACAATACTTACAACCTCTCCCCTTCCTCTGTCAGGAATATACAAACTATCAGAAACAATACATTAGAACCTCTCCCCTTCCTCTGTCAGGAATATACCAACTATCAGAAACAATACTTTAGAACCTCTCCCCTTCCTCTGTCAGGAATATACCAACTATCAGAAACAATACTTACAACCTCTCCCCTTCCTCTGGCAGGAATATACAAACTATCAGAAACAATACTTTACAACCTCTCCCCTTCCTCTGTCAGGAATATACCAACTATCAGAAACAATACTTTACAACCTCTCCCCTTCCTCTGTCAGGAATATACAAACTATCAACAACAATACTTTACAACCTCTCCCCTTCCTCTGTCAGGAATATACCAACTATCAGAAACAATACTTTACAACCTCTCCCCTTCCTCTGTCAGGAATATACCAACTATCAGAAACAATACTTTACAACCTCTCCCCTTCCTCTGTCAGGAATATACCAACTATCAGAAACAATACTTTACAACCTCTCCCCTTCCTCTATCAGGATTATACCAACTATCAGAAACAATACTTTACAACCTCTCCCCTTCCCCTGTCAGGAATATACCAACGATCAGAAACAATACTTTACAACCTCTCCCCTTCCCCTGTCAGGAATATACCAACTATCAGAAACAATACTTTACAACCTCTCCCCTTCCTCTGTCAGGAATATACCAACTATCAGAAACAATACTTTACAACCTCTCCCCTTCCCCTGTCAGGAATATACCAACTATCAGAAACAATACTTTACAACCTCTCCCCTTCCCCTGTCAGGAATATACCAACTATCAGAAACAATACTTTACAACCTCTCCCCTTCCTCTGTCAGGAATATACCAACTATCAGAAACAATACTTTACAACCTCTCCCCTTCCCTTGTCAGGAGTATACCAACTATCAGAAACAATACTTTACAACCTCTCCCCTTCCTCTGTCAGGAGTATACCAACTATCAGAAACAATACTTTACAACCTCTCCCCTTCCTCTGTCAGGAATATACCAACTATCAGAAACAATACTTTACAACCTCTCAACTCCCCCTGTCAGGAATATACCAACTATCAGAAACAATACTTTACAACCTCTCCCCTTCCTCTGTCAGGAATATACCAACTATCAGAAACAATACTTTACAACCTCTCCCCTTCCTCTGTCAGGAGTATACCAACTATCAGAAACAATACTTTACAACCTCTCCCCTTCCTCTGTCAGGAATATACCAACTATCAGAAACAATACTTTACAGCCTCTCCCCTTCCTCTGTCAGGAATATACCAACTATCAGAAACAATACTTACAACCTCTCCCCTTCCTCTGTCAGGAATATACAAACTATCAGAAACAATACATTAGAACCTCTCCCCTTCCTCTGTCAGGAATATACCAACTATCAGAAACAATACTTTAGAACCTCTCCCCTTCCTCTGTCAGGAATATACCAACTATCAGAAACAATACTTACAACCTCTCCCCTTCCTCTGTCAGGAATATACAAACTATCAGAAACAATACTTTACAACCTCTCCCCTTCCTCTGTCAGGAATATACCAACTATCAGAAACAATACTTTACAACCTCTCCCCTTCCTCTGTCAGGAATATACAAACTATCAACAACAATACTTTACAACCTCTCCCCTTCCTCTGTCAGGAATATACCAACGATCAGAAACAATACTTTACAACCTCTCCCCTTCCTCTGTCAGGAATATACCAACTATCAGAAACAATACTTTACAACCTCTCCCCTTCCTCTGTCAGGAATATACCAACTATCAGAAACAATACTTTACAACCTCTCCCCTTCCTCTGTCAGGATTATACCAACTATCAGAAACAATACTTTACAACCTCTCCCTTCCCCTGTCAGGAATATACCAACGATCAGAAACAATACTTTACAACCTCTCCCCTTCCCCTGTCAGGAATATACCAACTATCAGAAACAATACTTTACAACCTCTCCCCTTCCTCTGTCAGGAATATACCAACTATCAGAAACAATACTTTACAACCTCTCCCCTTCCCCTGTCAGGAATATACCAACTATCAGAAACAATACTTTACAACCTCTCCCCTTCCCCTGTCAGGAATATACCAACTATCAGAAACAATACTTTACAACCTCTCCCCTTCCTCTGTCAGGAATATACCAACTATCAGAAACAATACTTTACAACCTCTCCCCTTCCCTTGTCAGGAGTATACCAACTATCAGAAACAATACTTTACAACCTCTCCCCTTCCTCTGTCAGGAGTATACCAACTATCAGAAACAATACTTTACAACCTCTCCCCTTCCTCTGTCAGGAATATACCAACTATCAGAAACAATACTTTACAACCTCTCAACTCCCCCTGTCAGGAATATACCAACTATCAGAAACAATACTTTACAACCTCTCCCCTTCCTCTGTCAGGAATATACCAACTATCAGAAACAATACTTTACAACCTCTCCCCTTCCTCTGTCAGGAGTATACCAACTATCAGAAACAATACTTTACAACCTCTCCCCTTCCTCTGTCAGGAATATACCAACTATCAGAAACAATACTTTACAGCCTCTCCCCTTCCTCTGTCAGGAATATACCAACTATCAGAAACAATACTTTACAACCTCTCCCCTTCCTCTGTCAGGAATATACCAACGGTCAGAAACAATACTTCTCACTTCTTATTGGATATGGCTGGATTCTGTCTTTTGTTCATCAATGAGAGGTATACATAAGAGTATCTTTAGTACTGTTTTAATCATTATTATGTGTTATGTATTTGTAACATTGCAAAGCACATCATAACTAATTATTCAATGTTTCATCTGTTAAATATTCTCTTCCATGAATGTCATAATTTGGAAAACATTATATGGATTACCAATTAGCTTTAGGAAGACTGCCTCCACTTCAGTTACTCTCACCGTGACAGTTCTCTCAAAGTACTGAAGGTAAAATGTGTTCATCCAGTGCAATAAGGAACTTTGAGGCAGCAGCCAGGACTTGGCAAATGCAGGCGTTAGCAAATGACAGAGTGCCTCACACAGTGGCACAGTGCGGTACGATGAATCATTCCCTTTGCAATGGAAATGATGCTACCCATACTGCCCACTCTTTTGAGGGAGTACACACTAGGAGGGGTCAGCAGTTAGGTCTTGCACGAAATATGATCCACAGCATCCAAAAAAGGTAGATTTTGAGAATTTGTGGCCTGTTACATTGATGGCCTAAGTCATTAAGCATGGAACACTTTAAAAAAGCACACACTCAAACTCTCACAAATCCTATAAGTCACCAAGGGATTAAGAGAAAGAACATTTGTCAAATTAAGTGAAACCTGTGGTATTGATTTCTTCTAACCAAGGTAAATGAAAGATCATTAATTACAGGGGATTAATGGATACATGGGGGCACGGCAGAGGCATTTCCTAGGGTGCTTTTAATGACCCACAGGACAGATGAAAGGGTGCTTCTGCTCTCCACTTTCTTTTGTTACCACTGGATAATAGTCAACGTAGCACAGTCTCACTGTGTGGCCCTCTAATGTGCATTGTGGGGCTTGGCTCATGAGAGCAGTCATAGGGAAGCATCGGGAGTCACAGAAGCACTGCAGACACATTCAATTACGGTCAACGATGTAAAAATTATGTGGCGTCATGTGTAATTGCACCTCTCCACAGTCATGGCCATTTGTCCGGGACTAGTTGATTGCTGGATCCTGTGGCAACGTGATTAGAGTCTTAGAGTCTACAGAAAACCTTTGTGTCTCTTTTCCACCCAACACACTGAGGTCTGTGGCTTGTTACTCAGGCTTTCCTGAGAGGAAACAGCTGTTCGCACCTTCTGTCTTTATGAGGAAGATGGATGAGCACCTCAACACGTTTATTCTGTCACTTTGGGTTCCTGAAATCATTTTCCCAGCCCAGATGTTTTGATAATTTATTCTTAATGATTCTTAGAGTAACATCCCACTGGGCAAACAATGGTTGAATCCACGTTGTTTCAACGTCATTTGTCAACCTATTGCGACGTGGAATCTACGTGGAAAACACATTTGGATTTTCAAAAAGTAATCGACCAATACTGTTTTCATCTCCTTTTCAAACGGCGTTGTAAACATTGAAATTAGGGTAAAACTTCAACTTAAATACAATGACTTAAATCAAATCAAATCAAATCAAATTTATTTATATAGCCCTTCGTACATCAGCTGATATCTCAAAGTGCTGTACAGAAACCCAGCCTAAAACCCCAAACAGCAAGCAATGCAGGTGTAGAAGCACTTAACCTGACTAAAAGATTGTTACATCAGTTTAATTTCAACATATACACCCGAACTATGTATATATTGAAATTGTATAAAAAATTATACTAAGGAACGTTAAAAGTTTTTCATCCTATATTCAATATACTGTATATTGGTGGTTGAAATAATGATGCATTTCGTATTTTAATAGGCATATTTCATTTGACCTTGTTTCAATGCTGATAGTAAAATGGAATGTTTGAATCAACGTCATAGTTTCAACGTCATGCCATCAACCTAAATAAAGAGGTATATTGAAATATAATGTGAAGCCACAGTCCAACGATTCCTGGCTTTGACTTCTACTGGTATGAGGCGTAATGCAATGTTATTTAGGTAGTCTACGCAAATGAGTATGGGAGCCAGTGTTGGGGAAGCTACTCTGAAAATATAGTTTACCAAGTTTACCCTAATATAGTTGATTTAACTAAAGTTACTTTGAAAAAGTAATTCACTACATCCAAACTACTTAGTGAAAAATGATCACATGTAAATCTACAAATGGCAAAAACGTTGCGGTCATATGTTAACAGAATGTATAATTTTGCCTATTAAAAACAAAAACAATATTTAATGTGAGAATTAGGCAGGTCGGATGACAAAAAAATGATCGCCTACTTCACCCATATTCTTTTCTTTTTGCAAAGAAATAATGTGTCGTTCCAGTAGTTAGCTTCTACATGGCAAAAAAGTAATTAACTACTGAAAAACCTAACTAGATTTTAATGTAGTTCAACTACCACCAAGCTACTGCAAAATGTAGTTAAATTACTAGTTGGCCTACACGTAGTTCACTAATCCCCAACATTGATGGAAGCTGATCAATGATTAACTGTGTTGACATGATAGCTCACGTACACACACACAACCACCCACCCACCATATGCTGCTATGAGACCCCTCTTTCAATGTCCCTGCAAACATTTTCTTTGGCCTGCAAATCCAAATGGGTTTTCCATGTAGATTTCACTTCACAATAGGTTGATAAATGATATTGAAACAACAATGACTCAACCAGTGTGTGCCCAGTGGTATTTGTCTGCAGTGGTGGAAAAAGTATTCAATTGTTATACTTGAGGAAAGATACCTCAATAGAAAATGACTGATGTAAAAGTAAAGGTCACCCAATGAAATACTACTTGAGTAGAAGTCTAAAATGATTTAGTTTTAAATGTACTTATGTACAGTGGTGCAAAAAGTACTACATTGTCATACTTGAGTAAAAGCAAAGATACCTTAACAGAAAATTACTCAAGTAAAAGTAAAAGTCACTGAATAAAATACTACTTGAGTAAAATAAATAAATAACTTGATTGTCATACTTGAGTAAAAGTAAACAGTGAATGTTATTTCCTTATATTTCTTATACTACTTAAGTAGAACTTTTAGAGTATTTTACTTAAGCACTTTACACCATTGTATGTATTTCTTGACCATAATGGATTAGTAGTGTTTAGTAAATCATGTGGATTGCTGAGGCCAGTTCAGAGCCAGCTGCAGTGTGGCATGTTTGCAACTGGCAGTCTGCAAGACAAGGCAAAACAGTGTTTTATTACAGGAGCAGTACCTACCTCGGCAGAACACATATTGCGCAAACCAGCACAGGAGAGTTTTGCGTAAAATACCACTATGACCCAATAAACCTGTCAGCTGCAGAAACATGCTGCAGCAACTTCTTGAAGAACAATATCTGACCCACTTTTAAAAGGGAAGGAAGTCCCCACAAATCATTTTGCAACGTGTGAAAGGAGGGAGAAAAAAAAATCAATGTAGTTCTGCAAATTGAGTTTGCAGCCCGGTTGACAAACTTCAAGCTCAAGATCCATTGCACCAACTAAGCTAAATCATGTTGTCAACTGGTTCTCAAGAGCAGCAAATGTGCTGATCTTGGAGTTTTCGGTAAATGCAGTCTAATCACCACAAATACACACCAGACTATGTAGGAGGAGGAGGAGGAGGAGGAGAAGGAGGAGGAGGAAGAAGCGGAAATCTACTCATCACTATTCTGTATGATGTAGAGGTCGTTATCTTTCTATTTAGACTTGTTCACAGCCAGGACTCTATGATATTCAGGCATCTATGTAACAGAACAAATATCCCCCCTTTCATACCGATTCCGTTTCTTGCCTGAGTACTGTAAGCTACCAGCCTGCAGAGGAATAGCAAATAAAGTTCTGTCATAATTGCTACCATCAAGGTACTCCAAATGAAACTAAAAAACAGAGGTAGGTGGGAGAAGAAAGGAAGGAGAAAGAGGGAGAGAAGTGGCCCGGCATTTCAGTTAGAATTAAGTGACCCAGGACTCTGTAGATATTAACTGTCTTACTTGGCAGTGAGGCAGAAGGTTCCTGGGCATTCCCTCTCTTTCAATTTGTCACCCAAAACGCACAACGTTCCTCCTGAGCCTGTTGCATTTCCATAAATTTGCAATTTATTTGCACTTGCCGATTTTGACGGAAGCACTTGGACAGTGGCACTTTAACTGGTCATTATTTATTTGATCTCATTGGTGTGATTTAAGGCACAGACTAGCTGGTAATTAAGCCGTGTCAGCGGGCAGGCATGCAGGTGGTATGGGGCCTATTGATTTACAGTAGATTACCATCTTTAGGGTAGAAACAAGAGTCAGTGCGTGATAATTTGCTCTAATTCTCCCTTCCATCAAGGTCTTGTGCTACTGAATGTCAGCCGAGCGCAACAAGCCGGTAGAAATTGATCCATCTATTTGTCACTGGTGCTTTATTGCTACAACTGTAGTGCCCCTGTACCAATGTGTGGTCGTCTCTTATTTGCATAACTTATTTTCAGACAAGCGGTCTTCTCTGACATCAATTGACAAAACACCAATATGAAAGTAAGGCAACCACAGTTTAAAAATGTAGACAAAACAAAATGTATATAGCGGATGATGGCTTTGATAGAGCAGCAGAAGTCAAGTGTCATGCATGAACAATTACAATTTCTCTCTTGCTCTGTTCGTCTTGTTTTGTGTTTGTGCATTATAAATGTTTTTTTTTCTGAATGCATTCCTCCACCAGGTTAGGAAGGTGACTCATTGAAAACAACTTCAGTCAGGCATATTCATTCATTTCCGAAATAACTGGTAAATACTAATTAATATTTCCCTGTGTTTTCTGTTGTGTTAATTTCAACATGGATAGTTGGGGCTTTTGGCAATTCAATCCACTTCCCCAGAGGCAGATAAACTTGTGGATACCTTCCTTCATACTAGACACAGAGACATACAATTGGTATCCACAAGTTCATCTGACGTTGGGGAAGTAGATACTGTAAATGGCTTCATTGATAAAATCCCAAACTATCCATTTAAGGTGAACTTCAAGTGCAAAGTGGAAACCTAGTCAGTTGCACAACTGAACGCATTCAACCAAAATGTGTCTTTCCGAATCAGAGGGGTGCGGGTGGCTGACTTAATTAACATCATCGGCGCCCGGGGATCAGTTGTTGTGTAACTGCCTTGCTCAAGGGCACAACATAACGTTTTTCGATTACTGGCCCAATGCTCTTAACCGCTAGGCTACCTGCCGTCCCGGCCAAAGTGCCATCCCAAAACTGTTTTGAGGACTGAGGGCAGGCATGGCACCAGAAGAAAATCTATGGGAGGCATATGGTTCTAAACAGTGGTGTAAAGTACTTAAGTAAAAATACTTGAAGGTACTACTTTTTGGAGTATCTGTACTTTGCTGTACTATTTATATTTTTGACAACTTTTACTTTTACCTCACTACCTTCCGAAATAAAATGATGTACATTTTACTCCATACATTTCCCTGACACCCAAAAGTACTTGTTACATTTTGAATGCTTAGCAAGAGAGGAAAATTGTCTAATTCACACACTTATCAAGAGAACATCCCTGGTCATCCCAACTGCCTCTGATCTGGCGTACTCACTAAACACATGCTTCATTTGTAAATGGTTTCTGAGTGTTTGAGCATGTCCCTGGCTATCCATAAATAAATAAAAACAAGAAAATGGTGCCGTCTGGTTTGCTTAGTATAAGGAATTTGAAATTATTTATACTTTTACTTTTGATAGTTAAGTATATTTTAGCAATTACATTTACTTTAGATACTTAAGTATATGTAAAACCAAATACTTTTAGACTTTTACTCAAGTAGTATTTTACTGGGTGATTTTCACTTTTATATGTGTCATTTTCTATTAAGGTAAGGTACAGTATCTTCACTCAAGTATGATAATTGGATACTTTTTCCACCACTAGTTCTAAAGGGACAGTTATATGGCAAGCTAGCTGGCTTCATTCCTAATAAATAACAATTCTAATACAGCAATCTAATAATTCATACATGACATAAGTGACATACCGTAATTTGCTTGTCCCACTCGGTCACTGATACCCACTGTTGGGGGAGGAGACTTTCTCATTTCGAGAGCTGTTTAATAAATTGTGTAATATATGTTGTGTACAACCTGTTGGTCTAAACAGTACACAGCCTGGATGGTGAAACCGATGTCAATACATTGATATGTGGAAGTGCTAGCAGTAGTTACCAGGTGGAACAACATATGAAAAAACTGAAATAGTACTATAGAAAACTGTAACTTCAGCAATGACAGACAGTAATTGTCTATGTTATGAGTGCATCTACACCTGCATTGCTTGCTGTTTGGGGTTTTAGGCTGGGTTTCTGTACAGCACTTTGAGATATCAGCTGATGTAAGAAGAGCTTTATAAATACATTTGATTTGATTGAATTTGATAAGATTCGTAAGATTCTCTTACGTCAGCATGCCTGAAAATTCCCCACTGTTTTCTTTCCACAGGATTCTTCCTCCATTTACCTCCAAGGTATTTTGCATAGAGTCCAGCAATGCTCCCAGGGTAACGTTTCCTGCCAAATGCTCTGTTTTCACCAAGTTTCATGCACATGGTCTGGTGCTCCCCACGCAGTGCTGAAAGCTCCAGGGTGGCTCAAACTCTTTTTGTGCCCAGTATCTAGCCCCCTCCGTCCCCTTATTGTGGTCGCCATCCAAGATATTTTTGTTCCCTCTCACTGAGTCTTGGAGACATTGAGGCTGTCATTGGCATATCTGGAGGGAGGGGCAGCCCATGGCCTCACTTCTCTGTGGTCTGTTCTCAATGCTGCTATGTTTTGTCTCTGTTCATTTTGGTTTGTGCCTATTCTTTGCTTGTCTTTTTTGTTGCTGAATTTGAGTGGTTGGATTTGTCATGTCGGGGCCTACTAAATATTTGTATAAAAATATTTCTGCTTTGCACAAAGAACAGTTTAGATTTTTTTTATGCAACCCAAAATCCTCTTTCCTCCGCTGAAACACAATAATGACTGCATTTCTATATTACATTTGAAGGCTAAAGCAGTGTCTCCTAGTTCTGTATAGTGATATTGGGATATACAGTATTTGCACCAGAGGCTCCCCCATTGGCACACAAGCAACTTGAATTTCCCTGGTAAAAATTCTCCATACATGTGGCCAAGCACAAACACCGTGTGTCTCAACCGTGTAGAATTTTTTGGGACAGAAACCCGGAAGTTTGACAGCTGTTGTTTTGGTGTTCAGATGGATTATTTCATATTACAATATCTTTATTCTTACTCTCAACTCATTTTAGCACAGTGAAATCCTAGAGCCTGTATAGTAAACAAGGTAAGCATAGTAAATTCAGACACAGGTCCACTACTTTTGCATTAGAAAACTCCTACACGGCTGGCTGCTTCGCACGCTTGGCAGCAGCAATGATTTATTCAGCTAATAATACAAAGGGTGGACTTTCTTCATGGGCTCAGATACCTCCTATGTGGAATTGGATTATTAATGATCACAATGCACCAGGAGATTTTCTTTAACATCTCATCTGATAGGGATCCTTTCTTATAAGTCCTGTAACTGTCCTGTCCTGTCCTGTAACTACAATATTATGGTTCCTTTTACCTAAGAGAGAGACATCTATACAATTAGTTGAAAAGGGATCTATGTTGAATCTTTAGAGGTGCCCTACCCCTACACTAACTACACCCAGAGCTGCTAGACAAGACCATGAGATTGTGTGACTGTATGTTACTTGCCTAGACAGGTTTCTTATTTGGCCGTATGACTCAGCAGTCAATCTTAGGACTTTAACTGCAATGACTACTGCCTACTTTTTCTGAATGTAACAGACAGTATTTCAGCAGGTTGCTCCACGGGAATCCTCTCGAGATATGTCAATCATAGTACTGTCTGAGTGAGTTTGCCATTTACGCCTGAAGCATCATGACTTTGAGACCATCGTTTTGAGTCCCTCATTTCACCAACTTGTCAATGTTATTATTATTATTATTTTTTTCAATTTTGGTATTTGAGTAGCCAAAAAGAATTAGACAGAGAACTCACAGACATTCAGTGGGATCTGTCATACTGTATTTTCACACCTTGAAATGCCTGACAAATGTGTACCAATTACTTTTTGCAACAAATCAGTAGCTAATGGCCAAGATATTGTCTTGTTAGGACTCTTAATTGTAAGTAATTTAGATGCAGTTCCCTACATGTATTATGTCCTATTCTTAAAGTCAAAGACCTGCTATGATATATATATATATATATATTTTTTTTTTCTTTCTTTCTTGGTGTTAATGTTTAATTCAACAAAATACAATTATAGTATCAGTTACAGTATATCTGGCCTGCTCTTTGAAATGTTAATAAGGCATCAACTGAAACTTGATATTGAAACCAGAATAAATATTTAAATTACTTAATTTGTGAAGAATTTCAGCCTCTGAGCACAGGCACTCTTAACCCTCCTATTGTGTTCGTTTCATGGTAATGAATTCTGTGTTCCCGGTCCAAAATGACCGCCCCAGTATAGCTGATTATAAATCCATAATAATACATATGTTATCCCCTAATGTTGTGTCAGATCTTTTTATCAACTTAAGTTCTTGTGAACATTACACGTTTTGAACTTCTATTTGGTATTTATGGCCTGTAGGCCTCATTGATCTGAGCTCATAGAACTCATGTTTGAGTAAAGAAAGCATAATGTATAATGTATGGATTATTTTGACTATAACAAATACTCAGATGAAACATATTGTGCTATTTATCACAGTGTCATGATCAAAGATATGATCAAGAGCGCCACATACAGTATATCGTTTGGTCATTGTGCTGCCACAGAATGAATTGTGAGCAAGGCCTCAAAAAAGCTTTATATACCAGAGCTGCGAGAAATTCTATATATTATTGAAACATTGTTGTGATTGTTTGTGAGAATGCCAACAGGTGTGGCTCCTGTGGGGGAAAGATTCAATTGAGGAAAGGTTCCCGTGGGGGTTTCCATGGAAGCCAAGAAGGGGAGTGAGGTGTATGTGTGTGTGTGCTCAAACACACATGCATGTGGGGGTCTGGGAGAGGAAGTGTGTCCCATCTGATGAATGGGCATGTGCCTGAACTCAATTTATTACACTAATTGTAGTCTCACCCATTCATTTCTAATGACCGGTCATTTTTGACCGGGAACACCACAGGTGTACAAAAGCTAAACAAAACACCCAAAATGTAATGAAAATTATCAAAATGTATTTTGTGTGTTCAGATGCCCTGTGTGGACAAAGTCATGGAATCTTATGAAAATCAGATTAAATGAACTACATTTTTCAGAGAGAAAACTTGTAAATCGGTCCAATTCAACTGGGAACACAGCAGGAGGGTTAATAGCCTTTCTCATCAAATTCAATCAAATCAAATGTATTTATAAAGCTCTTCTTACATCAGCTGCTATCTCAAAGTGCTGTACAGAAACCCAGCCTAAAACCCCAAACAGCAAGCAATGCAGGTGTAGATGCACTCATAACATAGACAATTACTGTCTGTCATTGCTGAAGTTACAGTTTTCTATAGTACTATTTCAGTTTTTTCATATGTTGTTCCACCTGGTAACTACTGCTAGCACTTCTGGAATAACACTTTATCTAACCAATTATACCATTCAAATACCACCATTCATTCACAATCCTGTGCCCCCACCTCCTCTTGCACTGTAACGTTAATATGCCTTTTCCTGAGGTTTATTCACATTGTCTGTACAACTGCAAGGTAAATATTTTACTTATCAGGAGTTGAAAAAGTTTATACAAGTGTGACATTCATGATACGCTTATGCAGAATGAAAATGTAAAATGCATGTACATGATAAGCTGTTACCAATTTTAGATTTCTCATTAAATGTGAAACTATGTCAGAGAGTGATTCATTATGCCAGAATGCAAGACTTCTGTTTGTGTCAAGTTGATGTATATTCTGTTTTTCTTTCCTAATGAACAAAGGAATCACAAGCTTTGCACTCCCACCAAGAACAGCTATTACCTACTCCAGTATGTTATCTAGGTACTGATCACACTAACATGTTGGGCCAATAATACTAGTGTACTGTAACTCACACCCCTTATTAGCATATTTCTATTGAAAACCACCGCATATGATATGTTTTTGGAAATATGTCAAATTGGTATTGTGCCGCTTTAATAAAGAGCATTTGCTCATACTTCCACCTGCGCCTGAGATAAAAGTAACAAATAATGTGTGATGAAAAGGCACATTTGTGCCTCTTAAATCAACTTTTCACCCCCCTCCCTCTCTGTAGTACAATTTGTCTCACATATACATGTACACACAGGGCAACTGACCTACTGACCACCTTTACAACCACCGTATGGAGTAAATAAAAGCAATGACTGAAAATGAATTCTGTGAACCCTGTGAAATGGAACTGTCAGTCTGTGAGGTACACACAGCTCTATTATGTCCCACTACCCAGCTACCAAGCTGTCACTGGAGAAAATCTGGTATGACGACTTAACAGTGGCTGTTTGCGAGTCCATTCACTCAAGTAGGTCTACTGTTACAGCAGGTGGAACTCAAATACAATTTAAGAATGTCCAGTCATTTAAATTTTCTAGGAGGCAAAGGTCCGGATGGATATTCTCATTTATTGGCGTAGTAACAAACCCCCACCCCGTGACCCCTGTGGCAGGTTTAAAGCATATTTCCGGAAATTCTCAATTTGGGCAAGGGGTGGAGAGAAAATGTTTCAGTTTTAAAGCTAAAAAATCTGAACTAAAGTATAGTATACATCAACCTAATCACTGCAGCTACCCACTGGGCACACACACTGGTTGAAACAATGTTGTTTCCATGTAATTTCAATGAAATTAGGTTGAACCAACTTGGAATAGACGTTGAATTGACGTCTGTGCCCAGTGGGTAATGTGCAAAGAGAATACAACATTTAATTTAAAGAGAATACAACATATTATTGCAAAAACATCAGGCAAGAAAACAAATATTTGATCTTAGCATGTATTATTTCTTAGTTTGCTCTCAGATACAGATATTTTTCTTCATGTATAATATATAACCGAAACCAAAGGAAAGCACATTTCATATTCACTACAACTTTTTATAGTGGCGAAATATTTAACTAAACTTGAAAGATTAAAATGTCACAAACCTAAACACAATGATAAACAATGAAATGGTTATTGGTTCCTACATTACCGTGGAAACAACACCACTAATGGAGAGCCACTTCAAATAAGGCCACTCCCACTGTCTTGAGGTCAGAGATTATAACAGAACATGGCCAAGATGTTCAAATGTTCATAAATGACCAGCATGGTCCAATAATAATAAGGCAGAACAGTTGAAACTGGAACAGCAGCACGGCCAGGTGGACTGGGGACAGCAAGGAGTCATCATGTCAGGTAGTCCTGAGGCATGGTCCTAGGGCTCAGGTCCTCCGAGAGAGAGAAAGAAAGAGAGAAAGAGAGAATTAGAGAGAGCACACTTAAATTCACACAGGACACCGAATAGGACAGGAGAAGTACTCCAGATATAACAAACTGACCCTAGCCCCCCCACACATAAACTACTGCAGCATAAATACTGGAGGCTGAGACAGGAGGGGTCAGGAGACACTGTGGCCCCATCCGAGGACACCCCCGGAACAGGGCCAAACAGGAAGGATATAACCCCACCCACTTTGGGATGACTCAACCCACTCAGGTGACGCACCCCTCCCAGAGACGGTATGAGAGAGCCCCAGTAAGCCAGTGACTCAGCCCCTGTAATAGGGTTAGAGGCAGAGAATCCCAGTGGAAAGAGGGGAACCGGCCAGGCAGAGACAGCAAGGGCGGTTCGTTGCTCCAGAGCCTTTCCGTTCACCTTTCCACTCCTGGGCCAGACTACACTCAATCATATGACCCACTGAAGAGATGAGTCTTCAGTAAAGACTTAAAGGTTGAGACCGAGTTTGCGTCTCTGACATGGGTAGGCAGACCGTTCCATAAAAATGGAGGTCTATAGGAGAAAGCCCTGCCTCCAGCTGTTTGCTTAGAAATTCTAGGGACAATTAGGAGGCCTGCGTCTTGTGACCGCAGCGTACGTGTAGGTATGTACGGCAGGACCAAATCAGAGAGATAGGTAGGAGCAAGCCCATGTAATGCTTTGTAGGTTAGCAGTAAAACCTTGAAATCAGCCCTTGCTTTGACAGGAAGCCAATGTAGGGAGGCTAGCACTGGAGTAATATGATCAAATTTTTTGGTTCTAGTCAGGATTCTAGCAGCCGTATTTAGCACTAACTGAAGTTTATTTAGGGCTTTATCCGGGTAGCCGGAAAGTAGAGCATTGCAGTAGTCTAACCTAGAAGTAACAAAAGCATGGATTAATTTTTCTGCATCATTTTTGGACAGAAAGTTTCTGATTTTTGCAATGTTACGTAGATGGAAAAAAGCTGTCCTTGAAATGGTCTTGATATGTTCTTCAAAAGAGAGATCAGGGTCCAGAGTAACGCCGAGGTCCTTCACAGTTTTATTTGAGACGACTGTACAACCATTAAGATTAATTGTCAGATTCAACAGAAGATCTCTTTGTTTCTTGGGACCTAGAACAAGCATCTCTGTTTTGTCTGAGTTTAAAAGTAGAAAGTTTGCAGCCATCCACTTCCTTATGTCTGAAACACATGCTTCTAGCGAGGGCAATTTTGGGGCTTCACCATGTTTCATTGAAATGTACAGCTGTGTGTCATCCGCATAGCAGTGAAAGTTAACATTATGTTTTCGAATGACATCCCCAAGAGGTAAAATATATAGTGAAAACAATAGTGGTCCTAAAACGGAACCTTGAGGAACACTGAAATTTACAGTTGATTTGTCAGAGGACAAACCATTCACAGAGACAAACTGATATCTTTCCGACAGATAAGATCTAAACCAGGCCAGAACTTGTCAGTGTAGACCAATTTGGGTTTCCAATCTCTCCAAAAGAATGTGGTGATCGATGGTATCAAAAGCAGCACTAAGGTCGAGAGCACGAGGACAGATGCAGAGCCTCGGTCTGATGTCATTAAAAGGTCATTTACCACCTTCACAAGTGCAGTCTCAGTGCTATGATGGGGTCTAAAACCAGACTGAAGCATTTCGTATACATTGTTTGTCTTCAGGAAGGCAGTGAGTTGCTGCGCAACAGCCTTTTCTAACATTTTTGAGAGGAATGGAAGATTCGATATAGGCCGATAGTTTTTTATATTTTCTGGGTCAAGGTTTGGCTTTTTCAAGAGAGGCTTTATTACTGCCACTTTTAGTGAGTTTGGTACACATCCGGTGGATAGAGAGCCGTTTATTATGTTCAACATAGGAGGGCCAAGCACAGGAAGCAGCTCTTTCAGTAGTTTAGTTGGAATAGGGTCCAGTATGCAGCTTGAAGGTTTAGAGGCCATGATTATTTTCATCATTGTGTCAAGAGATATAGTACTAAAACACTTGAGCGTCTCTCTTGATCCTAGGTCCTGGCAGAGTTGTGCAGACTCAGGACAACTGAGCTTTGAAGGAATACGCAGATTTAAAGAGGAGTCTGTAATTTGCTTTCTAATAATCATGATCTTTTCCTCAAAGAAGTTCATGAATTTATCACTGCTAAAGTGAAAGCCATCCTCTCTTGGGGAATGTTGCTTTTTAGTTAGCTTTGCGACAGTATCAAAAAGGAATTTCGGATTGTTCTTATTTTCCTCAATTAAGTTAGAAAAATAGGATGATCGAGCAGCAGTAAGGGCTCTTCGGTACTGCACGGTAGTGTCTTTCCAAGCTAGTCGGAAGACTTCCAGTTTGGTGTGGCGCCATTTCCGTTCCAATTTTCTGGAAGCTTGCTTCAGAGCTCGGGTATTTTCTGTGTACCAGGGAGCTAGTTTCTTATGAGAAATGTTTTTCGTTTTTAGGGGTGCAACTGCATCGAGGGGTTAAATTGAGTTCCTCAGTTAGGTGGTTAACTGATTTTTGTCCTCTGGCATCCTTGGGTAGACAGAGGGAATCTGGAAGGACATCAAGGAATCTTTGTGTTGTCTGTGAATTTATAGCACGACTTTTGATGTTCCTTGGTTGGGGTCTGAGCAGATTATTTGTTGCAATTGCAAATGTAATAAAATGGTGGTCCGATAGTCCAGGATTATGAGGAAAAACATTAAGATTCACAACATTTATTCCATGGGACAAAACTAGGTCCAGAGTATGACTGTGACAGTTAGTGGGTCCAGAGACATGCCTTTTGGAGTGGGTCTGTGGACTTTTCCATGTGAATATTAAAGTGACCAAAGATTAGAACATTATCTGCTATGACTACAAGGTCCGATAGGAATTCAGGGAACTCAATGAGGAATGCTGTATATGGCCCAGGAGGCCTGTAAACAGTAGCTATAAAAAGTGATTGAGTAGGCTGCATAGATTTCATGACTAGAAGCTCAAAAGACGAAAACGTCAGTTTTTTTTTGTAATTTGAAATTTGCTATCGTAAATGTTAGCAACACCTCCGCCTTTGCGGGATGCACGGGGGATATGGTCACTAGTGTAGCCAGGAGGTGAGGCCTCATTTAACACAGTAAATTCATCAGGCTTAAGCCATGTTTCAGTCAGGCCAATCACATCAAGATTATGATCAGTGATTAGTTCATTGACTATAATTGCCTTTGAAGTAAGGGATATAACATTAAGTAGCCCTATTTTGAGATGTGAGGTATCATGATCTCTTTCAATAATGACAGGAATGGAGGAGGTCTTTATCCTAGTGAGATTGCTAAGGCGAACACCGCCATGTTTAGTTTTGCCCAACCTAGGTCGAGGCACAGACACGGTCTCAATGGTGATAGCTGAGCTGACTACACTGACTGTGCTAGTGGCAGACTCCACTATGCTGGCAGGCTGGCTAACAGCCTGCTGCCTGGCCTCCACCCTATTTCATTGTGGGGCTAGAGGAGTTAGAGCCCTGTCTATGTTGGTAGATAAGATGAGAGCACCCCTCCAGCTAGGATGGAGTCCGTCACTCCTCAGCAGGCCAATTATCTACAAATTCTATCTTTTGGGAGGGGCAGAAAACAGTTTTCAACCAGCGATTGAGTTGTGAGACTCTGCTGTAGAGCTCATCACTCCCCCTAACTGGGAGGGGGCCAGAGACAATTACTTGACGCCGACACATCTTTCTAGCTGATTTACACACAGAAGCTATGTGATCTTGGTGATCTCTGACTGTTTCATCCTAACATCGTTGGTGCTGACGTGGATAACAATATCTCTATACTCTCTACACTCGCCAGTTTTAGCTTTAGCCAGCACCATCTTCAGATTAGCCTTAACGTCGGTAGCCCTGCCCCCTGGTAAACAGTGTATGATCGCTGGATGATTCGTTTTAAGTTTAATACTGCGGGTAATGGAGTCGCCAATGACTACAGTTTTCAATTTGTCAGAGCTAATGGTGGGAAGCTTCGGCGCCTCAGACCCCGTAACGGGAGGAGTAGAGACAAGAGAAGGCTCGGCCTCTGACTCCGACTCGCTGCTTAATGGGGAAAACCAGTTGAAAGTTTCTGTCGGCTGAATGAGCGACACCGGTTGAGCATTCCTACAGCATTTCCTTCCAGAAACCGTGAGAAAGTTGTCCGGACTGTGCCAGGGGATTTATACTACTATCTGTACTTACTGGTGGCACAGATGCTGTTTCATCCTTTCCTACACTGAAATTACCCTTGCCTAACGATTGCGTCTGAAGCTGGGCTTGTAGCACAGCTATCCTCGCCGTAAGGCGATCTTTCTCCTGTATATTATGAGTACAGCGACTGCAATTAGAAGGCATCATGTTAATGTTACTACTTAGCTTCGGCTGTTGGAGGTCCTGACGAACCATGTCCAGATAAAGCGTCCGGAGTGAAAAAGTTGAGGGAAAAAACAAAAATATAAACGGTAATTAAAAAGTAAAAACCATAAAGTTGTCAGGTAGCAAAATAGGTTGGCAACAAAACGCACAGCAACACGTAAACAAGTCAAGGCCAATAAAAGAAAGCAATGTAATGGTAGAAACATGATGTTTTCCTACTAGATGTTCCATAAGCCCCCTCATCACATGCATTTGGGAACTCTTGTTTGAAAGAAACAGTATGAAGACAGAGAAAGTTCGCTATTGCTCAAGGGGAATGTGTCCTTATTTTCATCCTTAATTGTTTAGGTGAGCATTTTCTTCCTTAATTGAACAGCGACCTTGTCCAGTTCTGTTAGCACTAGGAGAAATAACTAGACACGGTGCTATTAATTACAGTTAATTAAAACATTGCCATAATTACGCCTTATAGATTAGTTTCAGCTAACAGACCCAATTTCTTCATGTTTTACAAGGGAAGAATAAGCCTGGAAAATTGCCAAGGCATATCTGAAAAACAGCCCTAGACCTTCTTTTATCCTGTTGCAGCATCTACACATCTCAACATAAATCTGCACTGCATCAGTGAATACAAAAAAATGTTAGGAGACAGAAGGTCAAGCATTTGACAATTTCATTCTATGGTTTACAGGTGTATCTACAACAAGTCACCGGGGCAACAATAACAATACAATATATTCTTATGACAGTCAGTCGCTGTGTATTTCCCAAAACTATGAATACCGTTGTGGAGGGGAGACACACAAATGCATTTATACCCAAATATCCAATATACACCTAAATCTAATTTATCATTGCCATTGTCTTGTCTGTACAGAGGAATGAGAACAGACAAAGATCCGACCAAGCGTTCAGAAGGGTATTGACAAGAAGAGAAATGAGGGAGTGACTGTGGACGAGGAGCATCATTTAACAGAGCCTGGGGCACAGAGTTTCTCTCCTCTTCCAGTGAAATGCCTCTGCTGCAAGTCTGACTGCTTGCTGTTTCATTATGATGAGTCTATGGGCTAAACGTAGCCAAGCATATCAAATATCCTGGAAGCACGTACTAAATAAATCATTTTATTCATTCCATTACTGGTGGGATGTGCTTCCCTGTAAACCATCTTGAGACCATACTAACAAACAGAAAGCTTTTGTGCCTCCCCCTGCCGTCTCGGCTACGGCAGGGACACAAACACTTAGCCCGGCTCCTCAACCCAACCGTGGCCTCTCCATCAGCTAGAGGTTTCATGTCCTTCCCCTCCATGTGATACATAGGCTCCGAAGTGGACGGAGGCATGTCTCCTGTGTGTCTTTCTACTTTATATGGCACTATTTTGGTCTGTATGGAGTCACACACTGTTCAAGGAGTCCAAAACAGAACACTTGGAATGATCGTGGAAATGAATGAACACTGCAATGAATAAATGCCAATCTCAAATATATCTTTACTGATGGGTTACTCATCTTACTGCAAATGCAGGGTTGGTATGACATTGATAAACGCATCAACAAAATAAAAGTGCATTAATTCTGGGAATGTTGCCAGAAGATTGTTAGATATGGAGAAAACCTTTGGGAGAAATTTGCACAATCCTTGTCTAATCTCAAGTCAGAAGAGAGTCATGGGAAAAACAAATGTCTTCATATCTGAGATATGACAAGACAAACCAGCCAATGTTAAGGAAAAATATAAAGGCGCTACGCTTTCTTTTAAAGATTGTTTGCTTTTGCTGAGGAGCAAAATCTTGCCCGTCCTTGTGTACTCAACAGTGAAACTTTTACACGTTTTATTTCTCCTGCGAGTGGAGAACAGAAAGAACTCCACAAGGGCCACTGAGGACACGGGAAGGCAATTCTACTCACAGTTTAAGACATGTTTCCTGTAGCTCCTCTGGAGACTATCAACAGAGCTCTTCTTTAGTCAAGCTCGTCTTTATTTATGTCTGGGTGGGGTTGGGAAAAGGGAAGTGAGGTTAGGGGTGAGGGTGGGGTGGAATCCCACTTCTTTTTTTGTTTAATTTTACTTTAAATATTGTAGTTATTATTACTTAAACTTGGTATGTACCCCCCCCCCAAAAAAAAAAAACATTTGGTCAAAAAAAATTAAATGCTACATATTCTTGCAGGAAATCAATGAGAACAATCACAGTAGAATGTTAAGTAATTTTCTCTGAATCAATTTACATTCAGCAAATTAGAAATCAACTGTGAGAGGAAATGAGAGGAACATTGTTAGGTCAATGCTGCCTCTATTTGAGTTATGATAATGTTAGTCAAAAACTAGGCTGTTTTTTTTCATAAAACCACAGCAATTATGAATATGATAATCTGTTTCTTGCGCAAAGCTGAAGAGTTGATGCATGCTGTTCATGTGCGTATGATCAAACTTAATGATCTTGCTTTTCAAAAGGATGACAAGGTAAAGCATATTATTATTATGCATTTATGTTCCTCCCTTCATTGAGTTGGTAGACGGTAAGGCTCATCTTGTGTGCATATTGCTGTATTGTCGACTGAACATGATACAAGATGGAATGAGAGGCAAATTGTGAGACATAGCAAAGCTTGGAGTTATTACATTGTTAAAACGGTCCCTAAATCCATCTTTTTTTTGTGGTACCATTCTCTCATTATGGACAAACTGCCCCTCTATCAGAATTCTGACCTCTTACATTCTGACCTCCTTTCAGACAACATTCTGGAGATAACAGCAATAATGTAAGCATAGCCAGGGTTTTCCCTAGTGTTTAATGTCTTGATGACTTCATACTGCACAGAATCGTTTTATGACCCAGAGGGTTCAAATGTTAATGTTCACATTAAGATGCTCTTGTGAATCCAAGCCCAGGCACAGGGATAAAACTATGCATCATGAGAGTAGTAATTTCCCAGAGCTTCTCATTTGATTTGATGCTATTATTATGCACACATCTTTGCTGACTTATAGCCAAAAGGTTGCATTTGAAATATATTGACTCTCTCTCTAAGAGAGGAGAGAATGTTGTTATTTTTCCCTCCTCACCCCGTCTTCTTAACACATCAGATAACAGGTGGTGTCTGGATGGGAGGCTGTGAGCTAATTCAGAGTTCAAAAGAAAGGCCATACGACGGAATGATCAGTATTATGTTGTCATTAAAGACCGCATCTGTCATGATCGATGAGTAAAAATGTGTTTTGCGACAACATTTCACCTCATGGTATCAACAAATATTTTCCTGTATCCTCAGGTCTCTTGCTCAGGATGTGCTGATATACAAGTCCCATAGAGCAGTGCTGGTTAGAGAGAGGCAGCGCTGAGCTGGAAACCATGGCAACTCAGTGCTTCACTTCTCCATTCCCCGAGCCCTGCTGGAAAGGAGACGAATACCTGCGCAGGCCTAATCCCATTCAACACCTGCATACAAAGAAGGCTTCCGTTTCAGCATGATATGAAAATACACACGGGATTGACAAGATACATTTTTGATGGACTGCTGTTTTCTTGCAATGTCTCCATATAACACAGAGTACAAACCAACGCTGACAAACAGCTCTGGCTATTGGTTTTGCACCCTCCACCTAATTCCACTGGTGAAACATTTACTGCGGGAAAACAAATTAATCGCCTCCTTCTTCTACCTCTAGTGAATGGAAGCTAAATCGTATTTGTGTCCCAAACCATTGATTAAAGCTACCAGCACTTGCCATTTTATTTTCCTCTCTTCCATTGAGACCATGATGCACATTGACATGAAGGAATACGGAGTCCCTAGCTAGCACATAATGTTCTGAGAACCATATGTCTCTTAGAGCTTGACGAGAGCATGGTTGTCCTATGGTTATTTTGCAAACAATTGATTTCAGTACTTTAGCATAACGTTTCCTACATGTTTCCTCAAATCAAATCAAATCAAATTTTATTTGTCACAAACACATGGTTAGCAGATGTTAATGCGAGTGTAGCGAAATGCTTGTTCTTCTAGTTCCGACAATGCAGTAATAACCAACGAGTAATCTAACCTAACAATTCCACAACTACTACCTTATACACACAAGTGTAAAGGGATAAAGAATATGTACATAAAGATATATAAATGAATGATGGTACAGAACGGCATAGGCAAGATGCAGTAGATGGTATCGAGTACAGTACAAACGTATGAGATGAGTAATGTAGGGTTTGTAAACATTAAAGTGGCATAGTTTAAAGTGGCTAGTGATACATGTCTTACATAAAGATGGCAAGATGCAGTAGATGATATAGAGTACAGTATATACATATACATATGAGATGATTAATGTAGGGTATGTAAACATTATATTAAGTGGCATTGTTTAAAGTGGCTAGTGATACATTTTTTACATCAATTTCCATCAATTCCCATTATTAAAGTGAGCTGGAGTTGAGTCAGTATGTTGGCAGCAGCCACTCAATGTTAGTGGTGGCTGTTTAACAGTCTGATGGCCTTGAGATAGAAGCTGTTTTCCAGTCTCTCGGCCCCTGCTTTGATGCGTCTGTACTGACCTCACCTTCTGGATGATAGCGGGGTGAACAGACAGTGGCTCGGGTGGTTGTTGTCCTTGATGATCTTTATGGCCTTCCTGTGACATCGGGTGGTGTAGGTGTCCTGGAGGGCAGGTAGTTTGCACCTGGTGATGCGTTGTGCAGACCTCACTACCCTCTGGAGAGCCTTACGGTTGTGAGCTGAGTAGTTGACGTACCAGGCGGTGATACAGCCCGACAGGATGCTCTCGATTGTGCATCTGTAGAAGTTTGTGAGAGCTTTTGGTGACAAGACCATTTTTTTCAGCCCCCAGAGGTTGATGAGGCGCTGCTGCGCCTTCTTCACAATGCTGTCTGTGTGGGTGGACCAATTCAGTTTGTCCGTGATGTGTACGCCGAGGAACTTAAAACTTACTACCCTCTCCACTACTGTCCCGTCAATGTGGATAGGGGGGTGCTCCCTCTGCTGTTTCCTGAAGTCCACAATCATCTCCTTTGTTTTGTTGACGTTGAGTGTGAGGTTATTTTCCTGACACCACACTCCGAGGGCCCTCACCTGACATCACACTCCGAGGTCGTCTCTTCGTTGTTGGTAATCAAGCCTACCACTGTAGTGTCATCTGCAAACTTGATGATTGAGTTGGAGGCGTGCATGGCCACGCAGTCGTGGGTGAACAGGGAGTACAGGAGAGGGCTCAGAACGCACCCTTGTTGGGCCCCGGTGTTGAGGGTCAGTGGGGTGGAGATGTTGTTACCTACCCTCACCACCTGGGGGCGGCCCGTCAGGAAGTCCGGTACCCAGGTGCACAGGGCGGGGTCGAGACCCAGGGTCTCGAGCTTGATGGCGAGTTTGGAGGGTACTATGGTGTTAAATGCTGAGCTGTAGTCGATGACCAGCATTCTCAAATAGTTATTCCTCTTGTCCAGATGGGTTAGAGCAGTGTGCAGTGTGGTTGGGCTTGCGTCGTCTGTGGACCTATTGGGGCAGTAAGCAAATTGGAGTGGGTCTAGGGTGTCAGATAGGGTGGAGGTGATATGGTCCTTGACTAGTCTCTCAAAGCACTTCATGATGACGGAAGTGAGTGCTACGGGGCGGTAGTCGTTTAGCTCAGTTACCTTAGCTTTCTTGGGAACAGGAACAATGGTGGCCCTCTTGAAGCATGTGGGAACAGCAGACTGGGATAAGGATTGATTGAATATGTCCGTAAACACACCAGCCAGCTGGTCTGCGCATGCTCTGAGGACGCGGCTGAGGATGCCGTCTGGGCCTGCAGCCTTGTGAGGGTTAACATGTTTAAGTGTTTTACTCACGTCGGCTGCAGTGAAGGAGAGTCCGCAGGTTTTGGTAGCGGCCCGTGTCGGTAGCACAGTAAGCGAGCAAAGAAGTTATTTAGTCTGTCTGGGAGCAAGACATCCTGGTCCGCGACGGGGCTGGTTTTCTTTTTGTAATCCGTGATTGACTGTAGACCCTGCCACATACCTCGTTGAATTGCAACTCTACTTTGTCTCTATACTGACTAGCTACACTGTTTGTATTCGGTCATGTTTCCGGTCAACTTGCCCTGGTTAAAAGCAGTGGTTTGAGCTTTAATTTTAGTGCGAATGCTGCCATCAATCCACGGTTTCTTGTTTGGGAATGTTTTAATCGTTTCTGTGGGTACGACATTGCCGATGCACTTTCTAATGAACTCGCTCAGCGAATCAGCGTATTCGTCAATGTTGTTGTTGGACGCAATGCAGAACATATCCCAATCCACGTGATCGAAGCAGTCTTGAAGCCTGGAATCAGATTGGTCGGACCAGCGTTGAACAGAACTGAGCGCGGGAGCTTCTTGTTTTAGTTCCTGTCTGTAGGCTGGAAGCAACAAAATGGAGTTGTGGTCAATTTTTCCGAAAGGAGGGCGGGGGAGGGCCTAATATGAGTCGCGGAAGTTAGAATAACAATGATCCAGGGTTTTACCAGCCCTGGTTGTGCAATCGATATGCTGAGGGTGTCTTGTTTTCAGATTAGCCTTGTTAAAATCCCCAGCTACAATGAATGCAGCCTCAGGATATGTGGTTTCCAGTGTACATAGAGTCAAATAAAGTTCGTTCAGGGTCATCGATGTGTCTGCTTGGGGGGGAATATATGCGGCTGTGATTACAATCGAAGAGAATTCCCTTGGTAGATAATGCGGTCGACATTTGATTGTGAGGAATTCTAAGTCAGGTGAATAGAAGGACTTGAGTTCCTGTATGTTGTTATGATCACACCACATCTCGTTAATCATAAGGCATACCCCCCCCACGGCCCTCTTCTTACCAGAAAGATGCTTGTTTCTGTCGGCGCGATGCGTGAAGAAACCAGCTGGCTGCACCGACTCCGATAGCGTCTCTCGAGTGAGCCATGTTTCCGTGAAGCAAAGAACGTTACAGTCTCTGATGTCTCTCTGGAATGCTACCCTTGCTCCGATTTCATCAACCTTGTTGTCAAGAGACTGGACATTGGTGAGTAGTATGCTAGGGAGTGGTGCGCGATGTGCCCGTTTCCGGAGCCTGACCAGAAGACCACTTTGTTTGCCCCTTTTATGGCGACGTTGTTTAGGTTCGCCGGCTGGGATCCGGTCCATTGTCCTGGGTGGAAGGCAAAACACAGGATCCACTTCGGGAAAGTCATATTCCTGGTTGTAATGATGGTGAGTTGACGTTGCTCTTATATTCAGTAGTTCCTCCCAACTGTATGTAATGAAACCTAAGATTACCCGGGGTACCATTGAAAGAAATTACAAGTAATAAAACAAATACTGCATAGTTTCCTAGGAACGCGAAGCGAGGCGGCCATCTCTGTCGGCACCGGATATTTGCTCATGGTTCTATTTAAAGCCATGTTCTAAAATTGTTCCAAGAATATAAAGAAACAACGTTCTTCTGTGAGAATTTCAGTACTTCAGCATAACATTTCCTACAGGTTTCCTCATGGTTGTATTTAAAGTCATGTTCTCAAATTGTTCCGAGACCGTTAAGAAAAATTTCCACAAAAAACACAAGAAGACATTAGTAATGTTCATAGAACATTTTAAGAATGTTATTTAAAAACATTCTTAAAATATACATATACAACATATACAAACTCTCTTTATCTTGTTAAGTGTAAGCCTCAGCTGATGTTAATGAGTGCTTGTTTCCTTTGAAATTGGGTCTGTTTCAATAGACTAAAATCAACTGCATTGTATGAGTAAAAAAACATGGCATGCTACTGTAGCTCCATGCAGGTGACGCATCAGACTAATTCCATGGATAGAGAACAGAAGATTGCATGTTGAAATCTCTGTGTTACAATATAAAAATAAATGTGTTTGCGTGATTAATGCCTAAGGAAACACATTTCCATCTGTCCTATATGTGCTTGGAGTTCACAAAAGTATAATATACCTAAAATAAGCAAGCAGTGTTAAAACTCTTATTGAGGAAGTCATTCAAAAACCTCCAAATAGCCTACTGCATAAATTAATATAAACCTCCCAGGAAAACTTTGAAGTAACCACAGTAAACGTTCTCAGAACCTCCATAAAAATGTACATTCCCAGAGCAGGCTATATTTTCACATTCGTTCTCCGAAAGTTAAAACGTACTGTTTACCAGTGAGGAAATGTATGGCTTCATTCCCAGAACCAAAGGGAAACCTTACGTTCCCACAACTTCCAAGGAACCAAATGTGCTAGCTGGGTCGGCCAGTCCGTGTAATGTAAATGTTTCCTTCCACAATGTACACTACAATATTTCTTTGTTTATTTATTTTACAATACTTCCACGGTCATGTACTGCAACAATGCACATGAAACAAGATTCTTAAACTCCCCAATACAGTAACACGCTTCCACTGTTGTTTTGTGTTGAGTTTGACAGGTGTGGTTTGTCGAAATAGAGGCACTCAAGATTAATACATGTCCTGTAATCTAGTGTATGTTGAAAGTTGTGCACTCATTGCTTGGATGACATTCACTTTGCTCCAAGCACTGAATTTCTGTGGTGCTTGTAAAGAATTCAGTGTTCAGATTCCACCAGTGGCAACCAAAAACAGCATCCGCTTCCAAAATTGTCTCATTCCTCCGTTACCCCCAGCAGTAAAGTGTCTGAGAATGGCATTTGAAAATACAATTTTAATACAGAAGGTGTGGGTGTGGGAAGCATAATACTTTTGTTCTATGATTAAACAGTGATATTCTAAAACAGATTCCTGTCGTTAATATGGTATGATTGACATGGTATGTACTGAAAACAAAGGTTTCACAATGGCAAACACCTACTTGACTCAGGGTTTAACATTGTCTCCACTGGTATTGTATGTACTGGAATGTCATTGTAGGCCTTTATTATACTGTCTGAAGCCTTTCCACCACATTGTTCCATATGTACAGTATGTATACAAGTGTGACAAAGAAACCCACCTGACAATCTTTTTATCACCTACAGTCAAGGAAACATATACTGTACGTGAGGGAACCTCTTTATTGAATTCCATTGTACAAGAGTGTAGAGAAAACAATGGATGCTATTTGTCAAATTATTACCCATGTTGGTTTCATGGTTCTTGAGAGAGGTTATACATGTCGATGTCCTGGGAAATGTCTTGTTACTTACAATGTCATGCTAATTACATTAGCGCACGTTAGCTCAACCGTCCCGAAGGGGGGACACCAATCCCGTAGAAGTTATATTACTATAGCAATAAGAAGACAAAATCACAGAGTGAGGTTCATGACCTTTAAATGTGGTATTATGGATGTGTAGTGTAAAATGAGGTTCACTCTACTTTGGGTATTTATATGTAAAAATAAAAAATCACATTTTTATTGGATTTTGATAACAGCATCATTTTGCAGTAATTATTTATCACATATATAATGTTACAGTCTGTCAGGTTATCCACTAACATGTCTTGAATAACGTAAGATATATATATATATATATATATATATTTAAAGTTAATAGTTAAAGATATATTTATACGCAACTGAAAAAACACTGTACATCTGGCCTTTGGGATATTGACCACTGCTGGTGGAGGAAAAAAATGGCAATTAAAATAACATGTTAAGCAAACAGGTTGTGAGTGACGGCAATGCAGTGTTTATTGGCCAAATCTTCATAAAGAAAGGGACATGAATGACTTTTTCTTTCCAGGAATCACATTGTAGGGGTCTCTCAGAGGGGCTTTAGTTTGGCATATTGCATTAGTTATACATGTGCTTGTTTGAACTTGTGGCAGAAACTGTATTGTGTCATAAACAGTGACCCTCAATCCTGTAAATACATTACCAAGGAGACAGTAAGAAAGAACATCAGTGGATAACCATAAACACATTAGTGATGCTAAGTGTGACAATTGTTGCTGGGCCACAAATGCAAATCATCAAGATTGTGGAATGGTGAGCACTGCTTTGTCTAGTCTGGGGGCAGATCACGTCTGCATAGCTTTAATCAGCCCTTTCCAAAAACGTCTGCTAAGGCTACGGCCCATACAACCTAGGGGCAGCAGAAGGGTTGAAGTACTCAGCTTGTTTCAGCTGTTCTCTTATGCTTATCCCACAACCCCCCATTCTTGTGCATTTCAAAACATTCGCAGACCATAACTTGATTAGAAAATGTGCATTGTAGCCTACAGTACACTATCTCTTTGTTCCCCCTCTTGGTTCTGGCACGTATCAAATCAATACTGTTTATTATTTATGGATGTCTACGGAATACTGCTGAAGATTATTTCATATCAAGTGGTTTCCTGACATGTGTGGTCAATAATTCAGTGCTACGTTATCCCAAGCGGTCCGCTCCACCATCAATGAGAGTATACAAACAGAGGTTATTCGTTGGATCTCTGTTGTGTTCGTTAGGGCTTTTCTGCCTGTCGAAACCAAAACAGATGTACATTTAAAGAATATAGCTTAGATGAGAAATAGAATCCTGGGCCCGGTTTCCCAAAAACATCTTAAGGCTAAGTTCATCGTTCACAATAGTATCCTATGAATTTAGCCTTAAGATGCTTTTGGGAAACTTGGCCCTGCTCTCTTATATTCTCCTTGGGTTAAAATGCACTCATGGTTGCATAAGGAATAGTGTATGTTGGTTTGATATATACTGGAATGTGCTATTGTACCTGTATCTCTGCTGAAGTTTTCAGTGTCTTTTACAAATGACTAGTCATACTGAACAGGTTTGACTGAATAGTTTGACAAATGATAGTAGTAAAAGCATACGGATCTTATTTTCAAGTAATTAGAAATTGAAATTTAACAAGATTGTGTAAATGTAAAGTTATATTATCTATGGGGAAATTAACACAGCTAGTTTTAATGATCTTATCTTTCTAATTTGTTCTTTTAACTAACCAATTAATACATGTAATGATTCTTGTAAAGTATCCTATTAAAAAGCTTTCACAGTATACTCCTGGAGAGTACACGGGAGAGCACTTGGCATCAGCTACAATTATAACCTCCTCATTTCCTCAAGTATGGCACCCCTTCTCAGTGATCCCATGGAATATTGCTATACATCCTAATTCCCTCCTAGTGAAATTCACAGGAATAACAAGACAGACTTAAACATGCCATAGATGACATCCTGAAATCTTGCATACATACATCTTTTAGCAGTATGTTGTTCTACAACCTTGCCTATCTATGACTAATCAATTTATTTTCATTAACCTTGAAGAGAAAGGGCTTGTCATACTGTATGGATTTTTAATAGAAGCTTGTGAAGACACTCACCGCAATACAACAGTACAAGAGCAATGTCCCCAATAACCTGTCCCTCCCTCCTCTCTTTTCTCTCTCTCCTCCAGGGCCCATCAATCAAAAGCCTGATAGATATGGGTTTGACTCAAACTCAAATCAACCAGGCTCCTTATCGCTCTTGCTAAGCTAGCTATATGTAAATGAAACAGTATGCACACACAATATTCCCCCATGAGACATTTGCTGCGCTTACTGTTTGAGTCCATAGTTTGGCCAAGTCTTGGCAGCAGGAGTGGGAAAATAGCAGAGTAGATAGGCTAGAAAGAAGATGAGTTCTGACAGGTATACATTAACTCATTAACTCCGGGATAATGGCCTTCTAGGCAGAGTTGCAAAGAAAAAGCCATATCTCAGACTGGCCAATAAAAATAAAATATTAAGATTGGAAAAAGAACACAGATATTAGACAGAGGAACTCTGCCTAGAAGGCCAGCATCCCGGAATCGCCTCTTCACTGTTGATGTTGAGACTGGTGTTTTGCGGGTACTATTTAATGAAGCTGCCAGTTGAGGGGTCTGTGTACTTGTCCTCTTGCTCCGTTGTGCACCAGGGCCTCCCACTCCTCTTTCTATTCTGGTTAGAGCCAGTTTGAGCTGTTCTGTGAAGGGAGTAGTACACAGCGTTGTACGAGATCTTCAGTTTCTTGGCAACTTCTCGCATGGAATAGCCTTCATTTCTCAGAACAAGAATGTACTGATGAGTTTCAGAGAAAGTTATTTATTTATGGCCATTTTGAGCCTGTAATGGAACCCACAAATGCTGATGCTCCAGATACTCAAATAGTCTAAAGAAGGCCAGTTTTATTGCTTCTTTAATCAGGACAACAGTTTTCAGCTGTGCTAACATAATTGCAAAAGGGTTTTCTAATGATCAATTAGCCTTTTAAAACGATAAACTTAGATTAGCTAACACAGCGTGCCATTGGAACACAGGCGTGATGGTTGCTGACAATGGGCCTCTGTACGCCTATATAGATATTCCATTAAAAATCTGCTGTTTCCAGCTACAATAGTCATTTACCATATTAACAATGTCTACAATGTATTTCTGATCAATTTGATGACAGCTTTGCACACTCTTGGCATTCTCTCACCCAGCTTCACCTGGAAGGCTTTTCTGACAGCTGTGAAGGAGTTCCCACATATGCGGAGCACTTTTTGGCTGCTTTTCCTTCACTCTGCGGTCAAACTCATCCCAAACCATCTCAATTGGGTTGAGTTCGGGTGATTGTGGAGGCCAGGTCATCTGATGCAGCACTCCATCACTCCCTTTCTTGGTCAAATAGCCCTTACACAGCCTGGAGTTGTGTTGGGTCATTGTCCTGTTTAAAAATAAATGATAGTCCCACTAAGCGCAAACCAGATGGGATGGTGTATCGCTGCAAAATGCTGTGGTAGCCTTGCTGGTTAAGTGTGCCTTAATTTCTAAATAAATCACTGAGAGTGTCACCAGCAAAGCAACATCACACCTCCTCCTCCATGCTTCACCTCTTCCATGCTTCACAGTGGGAACCACTCATGCAGAGATCATCCTTTCACTTACTCTGCATCTCACAATGACATGGCGGTTGGAACCAAAAATCTCACATTTTTGACCAAAGGACTGATTTCAACCGGTCTAATGTCCATTGCTTGTGTTTCTTGGCCCAAGCAAGTCTCTTCTACTTATTGGTGTCCTTTAGTATTGTTTATTTTTGCAGCAATTCGACCATGAAGGCCTGATTCACTCAGTCTCCTCTGAACAGTTGATGTTGAGATGTATCTGTTACTTGAACTCTGAGAAGCATTTATTAGGGCTGCAATTTCTGAGGCTGGTAACTCTAATGAGCTTATCCTCTGCAGCAGAGGTAACTATGGGTCTTCCTTTCCTGTGGTGGTCAAATCAAATCAAACTTGATTTGTCACATGCGCCGACTACAACAAGTGTAGACCTTACATTGAAATGCTTACTTAGTGCAGTTCAACAAGAGTTAAGAAAATATTTACCAAATAAACTAAAGTAAAAAAGAACAAAAAGTAACACAATAACATAACAATAAAGAGGCTATATACAGGGGGTACTGGTACCTAATCAGTGTGTGGTGGTACAGGTTAGAGGTAATTTGTACATGTAGGTAAGGTTGAAGAGACTATGCATAAATTATAAACAGCCAATTGTAGCAATGTACAATGCAATAGTCCGGTGGCCATTTGTTTAATTGTTCAGCAGTCTTATGGCTTGGGGGTAGAAGCTGTTAAGGAGCCTTTTGGTCTTAGACTTGGCGCTCCAGTACCACTTTGTAATGGCTGTTGGTGGAAGAAGGTGAAGACCAAGGTGCAGCGTGGTAAGTGTTCATCATTTTAATGGTAAAACTGAACACTATCAAACAAGCAACAAAAGAACAACCGAAACAGCTACGTCAGGTGTAACACACACTAAACAGAAAATAACTACCCACAAACACCAGGTGGGAACAGGCTACCTAAGTATGGTTCTCAATCAGAGACAACGATTGACAGCTGCCTCTGATTGGGAACCATACCAGGCCAAACACAGAAATGCAAAACATAGAACAAAAACATAGAATGCCCACCCCAACTCTGGCCCTGACCAAACTAAAATAGAGACATAAAAAAGGAACTAAGGTCAGGACGTGACAGTACCCCCCTCAATGCCGACCTCGGACTGGGGAACCTTACAGCGGGCCACATATAGACGGGAGACTCTGGCAGCGCCGGACAGGCGGGAGACTCTGGCAGCGCCGGGCTGGAGGGAGACTCTGGCAGCGCCGGGCTGGAGGGAGACTCTGGCAGCGCCGGGCTGGAGGGAGACTCTGGCAGCGCCGGGCTGGAGGGAGACTCTGGCAGCGCCGGACAGGCGGGAGACTCTGGCAGCGCCGGGCTGGAGGGAGACTCTGGCAGCGCCGGGCTGGAGGGAGACTCTGGCAGCGCCGGACAGGCGGGAGACTCTGGCAGCGCCGGACAGGCGGGAGACTCTGACAGCGCCGGACAGGCGGGAGACTCTGGCAGCGCCGGGCTGGAGGGAGACTCTGGCAGTGCCGGGCTGGAGGGAGACTCTGGCAGCGCCGGGCTGGAGGGAGACTCTGGCAGTGCCGGGCTGGAGGGAGACTCTGGCAGCTCCGGGCTGGAGGGAGACTCTGGCAGCTCCGGGCTGGAGGGAGACTCTGGCAGCTCCAGGCTGGAGGGAGACTCTGGAGGGAGGAGACGGAGAGACAGCCTGGTCCTTGGAGGAGGCACAGGATAGACCGGGCAGTGGAGGCGCACAGGAGGTCTCGAACTAAGGGCCTGCACAACCTGTCCTGGCTGGATGGTGATTTTAGCCCGGCAAGTGCAGGGTGCAGGCCGCAATGGGCTGTGCAGACACACGGGAGACACAGTGCACAGCGCCGACGCAGGATATCTTGGCCCGAGGAGACACAGGAGTGGGTCTAGGGTGTCCGGGAGGATGCTGTTGATGTGAGCCATGACCAGCTTTTCAAAGCACTTCATGGCTACCGACGTGATTGCTATGGGGCGGTTATCATTTAGGAAGGCTACCTTTGCTTCCTTGGGCACAGGGACTATGGTGGTCTGCTTGAAACATGTAGGTATTTCCTAATAAGTCAGGGAAAGGTTGAACATGTCAGTGAAGACACTTGCCAGTTTGTCCACTCATGTTTTGAGTACTGCTGGTAATCCGTCTGGCCCAGTGGCTTTGTGAATATTGACCTGTTTAAAGGTATTGTTCACATCGGCTACCGAGAGCGTTAATCACACAGTCATCCAGAACAGCTGGTACTCTCGTGCATGCTTCAGTGTTGCTTGCCTCGAAGCTAGCATAAAAGGCATTTAGCTAATCTGGTAGACTCGTGTCACCAGGCAGCTTGCGACTGGGTTTCCCTTTGTAGTCCGTAATAGTTTTCAAGCCCTGCCACATCCGACGAGCATCAGAGCCGGTGTAGTAGGATTCAATCTTAATCCTGTATTGACGCTTTGCTGGTTTAATGGTTTGTCTGAGGGCATAGCAAGATTTCTTGTAGGCGTCCGGATTAGTGGCCCGCTCCTTGAAAGCGGCAGCTCTAGCCTTTAGCTCGATGTCGTTGTTGCCCGTAATCCATGGCTTCTGGTTGGGATATGCACGTTGTCGATGACGTTGTCGATGCACTTATTGATGAAGCCGATGACTGAGGTGGTATACTCCTCAATGCCATTGGATGAATCCCGGAACATATTCCAGGCTGTGCTAGCAAAACAGTCCTGTAGCAGTCCTCATTGAGAGCCTGTTTCATCATAGAGCTTGATGGTTTTTGCGACTGCACTTTAAGAAACGTTCAAGTTCTTGAAATCTTCCTGATTGACTGATGCTGTTGTGAACTTGAGTGAGGACCCAAAAGCGGTTTAACAAAAACAGAGTCCTTTAATGTAAAAACACAGGGAAGACATAGATCCTCTTCAGATGTAGAAAAATGGCAAAATAGACAACCCTCAGAGAGGGCGACAAATGAAACAGAAAGTCCTTCTGATATTTACAAAAGAGTCCCCTTCTTAGCAGCAGAGGAGAATAGCTGGGTTGCGGCGACAGACTGCTGGTCTCTCTGGGTAGGCGCGGGTCGTAGCGGACAGAGGTACCTGATCACACGTAGCATCAGAAGAACAGGCAGATTCCGACAGGATGGGACAAGGGTGAAGCAAACAAGACGATAGTTTGGTTCTGGCATGAGAAACTCAAACGAGAATCTGACAAAGAAAGGAGCAGAAACAGAGAGAGAAATAGAGACCTAATCAGAGGGAAAAAAGGGAACAGGTGGGAAAAGAGTGAACGAGGTAGTTAGAGAAGATGAGGAACAGCTGGGGGAAGGAGAGGAAGAGAAGGTAACCTAATACGACCAGCAGAGGGAAACGGAGTGAAGAGAAAGAACAGGAACAAGACATAATATGACAATACATGACAGATGCATATTATTAGTAGATTTGGATAGAAAACACTCTGAAGTTGCTAAACCTGTTTGAATCATGTCTGTGAGTGTAACAGAACATATTTAGCAGGCGAAACCCCAAGGACAAACCATTCAGACATTTCTTTTTGAGGTCACTCTCTTTTCAATTGGATTTCATTGGGAATCCAGATTTCTAAGGGACTTTCTTGCAGTGCCTATCGCTTCCACTGGATGTCAACAGTCTTGGTCAAATTGGTTGAGGTTTTTCCTTTGTGTAATGAAGAAGTACGGCCATCTTGAACAAGGGTAACTTGAAGTGTACTGTTAGATAGAGGCGCGTGACCAGAAAGCATGCTACAGTTTGTTTTCCTCCTGTATTAAACACAGATCATCCATTCTTCGATTTTATCGATTATTTACGTAAAAAAATACCTAAAGTTATATTACAGTTGGAACCGGTGTTTTTCTGGATCAAACTCGCCAAATAAATGGACATTCTGGATATATATCGACGGAATTAATCAAACAAAAGGACCATTTGTGATGTTTATGGGACATATTGGAGTGCCAACAAAAGAAACTCGTCAAAGGTAAGGCATGAATTATGTTTTTATTTCTGCGTTCTGTGTCGCGCCTGCAGGGTTGAAATATGCTTCTCTCTCTTTGTTTACGGAGGTGCTATCCTCAGATAATAGCATCGTTTGAATTCGCCGAAAAGCCTTTTAGAATCTGAGATGTTGGCTGGATTCACAACAAGTGTAGCTTTAATTTGCTATCTTGCATGTGTGATTTCATGAAGGTTTGATTTTTATAGTAATTTATTTGAATTTGGCGCTCTACATTTTCACTGGCTTTTGGCCAGATGGGACACTAGCATCCCACATATCCCAGAGAGGTTAAGAAGGAAAGCAATTCCACAAATGAACTTTTAACAAGGCACACCTGTTAAAACCTCTCTTGGGTACGTGGGACGGTAGTGTCCCACCTGGCCAACATCCAGTGGAATTGCAGGGCGCGAAATTCAAAAATACTAAATTCATATATTTAACATTCTTGAAAATATATGTGTTGTATCAAAATAAAGCTTAACTTCTTCTTAATCCAGTCGCAGTGTCATATTTCAAAAAGGCTTTACGGAGAAAGCAAACCATGCGATTATCTGAGGACAGCGCCCCGCGTACAAACACATGAAAATCACATTTCAACCAGGCAGATGCGACACAAATGTCAGAAATAGCGATAGGAAATCTTCCTCTGAGAAAACAAATAGTGTCAGTTACAGTAGAAAGCAGCACACAATGACAAACATATTAAACTGTCAAACAGCTGTCAACATGATGCTTCCTCCACAGATACAAAATATGCAAACCTACTAAAGTTGTAGCTGTTTAGTGATACTAGTAAATAGTCTATTTCTCAGTACTTGATACAACAAAGACTGTGTATAGACTATGTTAAGCCAATTAAACATTCCGTGCAGATCACCTGGAATCAATAGAGGAGCTGAACATGAGCTATTTTAAGGTCACTGCCGACTGCTATTCTTCAAACTGTCAGATTTCAAATTGATCTGGTTTGCCCACTTCATGAAAATGCACATATCGGACCTTAGTTATAAAACCTTAAAAGGAAGGAAGGCCGACATAGGCGGATGTGGTGGATTGAGTGAAGCCCATACAAAAAAAACAGATATCTTTAGCTTAAACAGACTGATTTTTATGGGGATTTGTTTTTAGTTTTTTTACTCACAAGTGCATCAATCAACTATAGGGGGTTCAATACCCTATTTCAATATATAATCATATGTTGCAATTGTTCACATGAACTTTCTATGTACTCATAAAGTTGGCATACCATTATGAATTGTATGGCCTCAGCCATCAGCCACTCAATTGCAAAACTTACGTTTGCTACGTTAAGATAGAAAGAAACACCCATATTCCATTCAGACCACTAGAATGGGAAAAGTAGTAGGAATGTATAAGTAGCAGGACTATGTCATGAACTCACCATTGACTGCAAGATTGTTGATGATGAATAATAAGTACAGTAAAATACTGTATGGTATAATTACTGGTGAGTGGGTTTAAATTGACTAAATGTGTTATACACATTGTGCTTAAGTTACAATAAGAATCTATAATAAGACTATTGTAATTGGAAGCGTAAATTAATGTTTTCATTTTCATAAAAATAAAAAAAACGTATATTTTTGTAATTTATTTACATAAAACAGACAATCACAAAGTCTTTTTCCTCCAGGAGTATAAACATGAAACCGTTCATATGCTTAAGCACCGTTTAACTACCTACCCAAAGGAAATGCTTTTGTTTACGTACTTTCTGATGAAATGTGAATACATTTCTCAGAACCTGGACAAAAACTCTAGTACAGCTGGTTGGTGGCAGTGGCTAATTCTGTGTCAACATAGATATCCTGTGTTTAACTTCGGGATTGGTGTGCCTAAACAGCTGTTGCTAACGTGCGCTAATGTGACTAGCATGACGTTGTAAATAACAGCCAACTTTCCAGGACATAGACATGTCTTATATAGGCAGAAAACTTTAATTCTTGTTAATATAATTAGACTGTCCAATTTACAGGAGCTATTGCAGTGAAATAAATACCATACAATTGTTTGATTAGAGTGCACAACAACAAAACACTTTTATCAAATCAAATCAAATTGTATTTGTCACATACACATGGTTAGCAGATGTTAATGCGAGTGTAGCGAAATGCTTGTGCTTCTAGTTCCGACAATGCAATAACATCCAACGAGTAATCTAACCTAACAATTTCACAACAACTGCCTTATACACACAAGTGTAAAGGGATGAAGAATATGTACATAAAAATATATGAATGAGTGATGGTACAGAACGGCATAGGCAAGATGCAGTAGAGGGTATCGAGTACAGTATATGCATATGAGATGGGTAATGTAGGATATGTAAACATGTAAAAGTGGCATTGTTTAAAGTGGCTAGTGATACATGTATTACATAAAGATGGCAAGATGCAGTAGATGGAATAGAGTACAGTATATACATATGAGATGAGTAATGTAGGCTATGTACACATTATATTAAGTGGCATTGTTTAAAGTGGCTAGTGATACATTTTTTTACAACAATTTTTCCATTATTAAAGTGGCTGGAGTTGAGTCATTATCTTGGCAGTAGACACTCAATGTTAGTGGTGGCTGTTTAACAGTCTGGTGGATTTGAGATAGAAGCTGTTTTTCAGTCTCTCGGTCCCCGCTTTGATGCACCTGTACTGACCTCGCCTTCTGGATGATAGCGGGGTCAACAGGCCTTGATGATCTTTATGGCCTTCCTGTGACATCGGGTGGTGTAGGTGTCCTGGAGGGCAGGTAGTTTGCCCCCGGTGATGCGTTGTGCAGACCTCACTACCCTCTGGAGAGCCTTATGGTTGTGGGTGGAGCAGTTGCCGTATCAGGCGGTGATACAGCCCGACAGGATTCTCTCGATTGTGCATCTGTAAAAGTTTGTGAGAGCTTTTGGTGACAATCCAAATTTCTTCAGCCTCCTGAGGTTGAAGAGGAGCTGCTGCGCCTTCTTCACCACGCTGTCTGTGTGGGTGGACCAATTCAGTTAAAACTTAAAACTTACTACCCTCTCCACTACTGTCCCGTCGATGTGGATAGGGGGGTGTTCCCTCTGCTGTTTCCTGAAGTCCACGATCATCTCCTTTGTTTTGTAGACGTTGAGTGTGAGGTTATTTTCCTGACACCACACTCCGAGGGCCCTCACCTCCTCCCTGTAGGCAGTCTCGTCGTTGTTGGTAATCAAGCCTACCACTGTAGTGTCTTCTGCAAATTTGATGATTGAGTTGGAGGCGTGCATGGCCACGCAGTCATGGGTGAACAGGGAGTACAGGAGAGGGCTCAGAACGCAACCTTGTGGGGCCCCAGTGTTGAGGATCAGCGGGGTGGAGATGTTGTTACCTACCTTCACCACCTGGGGGCGGCCCGTCAGGAAGTCCAGTACCCAGTTGCACAGGGCGAAGTCGAGACTCAGGGTCTCGAGCTTGATGATGAGTTTGGAGGGTACTATGGTGTTAAATGCTGAGCTGTCATCGATGAACAGCATTCTTACATAGGTATTCCTCTTGTCAAGATGGGTTAGGGCAGTGTGCAGTGTGGTTGCGATTGCGTCGTCTGTGGACCTATTGGGGCGGTATGCAAATTGGAGTGGGTCTAGGGTGTCAGGTATGGTGGAGGTGATATGGTCCTTGATTAGTCTCTCAAAGCACTTCATGATGACGGAAGTGAGTGCTACGGGGCGTTAGTCGTTTAGTTCCGTTACCTTAGCTTTCTTGGGAACAAGAACAATGGTGGCCCTCTTGAAGCATGTGGGAACAGCAGACTGGGATAAGGATTGATTGAATATGTCCGTAAACACACCAGCCAGCTGGTCTGTGCATGCCCTGAGGACGCGGCTGGGGATACTGTCTGGGCCTGCAGCCTTGTGAGGGTTTTACTCACGTCGGCTGCAGTGAAGGAGAGTCTGCAGGTTTTGGTAGTGGGCCATGTCAGTGGCACTGTATTGTCCTCAAAGCGAGCAAAGAAGTTGTTTAGTCTGTCTGGGAGCAAGACATCCTGGGCCGCGATGGGGCTGATTTTCTTTTTGTAATCCGTGATTGACTGTAGACCCTGCCACATACCTCTTCTGTCTGAGCCATTGAATTGCGACTCTACTTTGTCTCTATACTAACACTTAGCTTGTTTGATTGTCCTGCGGAGGGAATAGCTACACTGTTTGTATTCGGTCATGTTTCCGGTCACCTTGCCCTGATTAAAAGCAGTGGTTCGCGCTTTCAGTTCCGCGCGAATGCTGCCATCAATCCACGGTTTCTGGTTTGGCATTGTTTTAATCATTGCTGTGGGTACGGCATCAACCGATACACTTGCTAATAAACTCGCTCACCGAATCAGCGTATTCGTCAATGTTGTTGTTTGGCGCACTGCAGAACATATCAAAGTCCACATGATCGAAGCAATCTTGAAGCGTGGAATCAGATTGGTCAGACCAGCATTGAACAGACCTGAGAGCCGGAGCTTCCTGTTTTAGTCTCTGTCTATAGGCAGGGAGCAACAAAATGGATTCGTGGTCAGCTTTTCCGAAAGGAGGGAGGACCTTACCTGCGTTGCGGATATTAGAATAACAATGATCCAGGGTTTTACCAGCCCTGGTAGCACAATCGATATGCTGATAGAATTTAGGGAGTCTTGTATTCAGATTAGCCTTGTTAAAATCCCCAGCTACAATGAATGCAGCCACAGGATATGTGGTTTCCAGTTTACATAGAGACAAATGAAGTTCTTTCAGGGCCATCGATGTGTCTGCTTGGGGGGGAATATATGCGGCTGTGATTATAATCGAAGAAAGTTCTCTTGGTAGATAATGCAGTCTGGTTTGATACCTTCACATCTGAAGGTAAATAATGTACTTACATTCAGTAATCTTGCTCTGATTTGTCATTCTGAGAGTCCCAGAAATAAAAGGTAGCATAGTTTTGTTTGACAAAATCCATTTTTATATTCAAAACGTAGGAACTGGGTTCTACAGTTTGAACCCCTGCATTCCTGGTGTAACTCGGGCAGTTGTTGTTGCCATCCTGTACCTGTCCCGCAGGTGTGATGTTCGGATGTACCGATCCTGTGCAGGTGTTGTTACATGTGGTCTGCCACTGCGAGGACTATCAACTGTCCATCCTGTCTCCCTGTACTGCTGTCTTAGGCGTCTCACAGTACTGACATTGCAATTTATTGCCCTGGCCTTATCTGCAGTCCTCATGCCTCTTTGCAGCATGCCTAAGGCACGTTCACGCAGATGAGCAGGAACCTTGGGCAGGGACCCTGACCCATCTGTATTTTGGTGTTTTTCAGAGTCAGTAGAAAGACCTCTTTAGTGTCCTAAGTTTTCATAACTGTGACCTTAATTGCCTACTGTCTGTAAGCTGTTAGTGTCTTAATGACCGTTCCACAGGTGCATGTTCATGAATTGTTTATGGTTCATTGAACAAGCATGGGAAACAGTGTTTAAACCCTTTTCAATGAAGATCTGTGAAGTTAGTTGGATTTTAATGAATCATCTTTGAAAGACAGGGTCCTAAAAAAAGGACTTTTCTTTTTTTGCTAAGTTTAGATGTGTGAAGGTTAGTGTATTTTCTGTAGGGAAGCTAATTATCCATCATGCATGACTATCTTGGGAGTGTGTAAACTTACATTTTTTATTTAAAATGTTCTCTATAGTTACGTACTTGAAAATGTGTCAATTGACCAATTCTGCTCATTTGGAAAAAACTCCAGGCAGACGAGATACATAATATGCTGTTGTAATGGAATGCTTCACTGAATCATTCTGACGGTTTGCACACACACTGCTGCCATCAGGTGGACAAGATATGAATTGCACCTCAACTCCCATCTGATTATATGGCCGTACTCTTGCATTTCAAAGATGATGAAAACATTTTTCGAGGAAAACGCATGTGTTTTTGTTTGTATTATCTTTTCCCAGAACTAAGGTGTTATATTCTCCTACATTAATTTCACATTTCCACAAACTTCAAAGTGTTTCCTTTCAAATGCATATCCTTGCTTCAGGTCCTGAGCTACAGGCAGTTAGATTTGGGTGTGTCATTTTAGCCGAAAAAAAGGAAAAAAAGGGTACTAATCCTTAAGAGGTTTTAAGCACAGTACTGCCTACATATGAAAAGCATTTGTTAAACAGCATCAGCCCTTGTGTCACAAGGACAATACTTTTAGTAAAAGCCAGAGCCATAAAATACAGGGAAAAATAAAAAAGTACTTGTGCCTCTCTCTCCCAGAGGATACTGGAGCCATCAGCTGTAATGACATGGCCTGCGCTGAAGCGGACTCTGGGAATATTCAATCTGAAGGCCATAAAAGAGTATTGTCAACCCTGTTAACAGCCGGCCCCTAAAAGCAATGTCTGGTTACATGTTAGGAGTTAGTGGATGGAAGTGCTTGCCCTACACACTCCATCTACCCCAAGGAGATTTAGTGTGAAGATAATGCGCCAAGAAAGATGTCATAAATAGTCACAACTTCAGCCTCTCCTCCCTGTATACCCAATGCAGTCTTCTTCTTGAGGCATCTACAAGGTGTGGAGACAAGCTAGTGTTAAGTGTAATACACAGAGACTCAGAGGTCACAAAGTCCGACATTGTCTTTGGACAAAATGCTTTTTGAAAACATTTATCAGGCTGATGATTAAATATAGTTGGACTCATACAACAGTTGGTTTAAACAAACAATCTTTGACAGCACAAAAAATCTGTTTTCTGGAATACAAAGGTATAGTTAGATTTATAAAATGTATCACAATTGTACAGTTGTCATTTCCTAGCACTCTAACGCCATAACAGTTTAGACTTATAAAGTTCTCACCAATGTTCCATATACGTTCATGTTCTGAGGTGAATTTAAAAGGGAAATTATTGGCCAACGTTAACAAAAAATGTTTCCTTTTGTTTTGTGTTAGCCGCAAACATTTGCTAACGGTAGCTAATAGTCTGAGAAGGTAGTGTGCGGTGAAAGTGTCTGTGTCTATCAAACACCATTTGGGTCAGTAATTACTGAAATTATAAGTCAAAATAAGTCAAACAAGCTTATTGACCAATCAAGACTTGAATATGACTGCACTTCACTTAAAGGGCAACTCTGCCACGTTTCAACCTCATATTCATTATCTGCAGTACCAAACCAGTGTCTACATACTGTACATGAAAATGGCGCATTTCTACATTTTGTAGAACAAATATAACAGGGCACCCTGGTCTCAATTCTGCTACCCTGAGTAAATAAAAGTTCATAATAACATTTTCAAAAACAGTATGTGGTCAGAGTATGAAGCTAGACAGCTAGCTGCTAGCTTGGGACAGTAGGGCTATAGAGCTAACTGACTAGGTTGCTTAACGTTAGTTCGCTATCTATATAGCTAGCTAGTTATTTTCGTGAACTGAAATTGGATTTCAATAAGACAGCAACAAATGGCTGCCTATAATAGTCACATGGAATCCTAAATCATTGCTAAGAATATTGAGAATGATTGCAATTTCTGGTCATTATTTTCAGGCTGGATGCATTGGTGTTAACTACCTAGGACCCGAACTAGCTACCCCAGAAGTTTCTAATAATATCTGTATCAAAGATATTTGTGAGTGACTTTGTCATACTGCAAACCGAAGTCAACGTTGTAGGGAGACAGCCTACCTCCACTTTCCAAAACTGTCATTGATGTTGACAAAATGTATTATTATTCTGTATTTTGACAAGGACAAATCAGGTGCAACTACTTGGTTTGTGGCTGGCTGATGGCAGCAGCAGGACCACCATACATTCTCCCCTGCCTCTGGGATGAATACATGTTGAGGAAAATGTTGGACTGCCTAGCTAACATTTTTTATCCTGATCTTATTTCAAATGCTTACACGGTCAAACAAATGATGGCTTATACCAATGCGGTAGCAATTGGCAACACATCAATAGGGGCCGGCACCCGTGTTCTGTATTCATGGATGCCAAGGGATGCCAAGCTTCCCCAAATATTTGACAAATTAAAAAAGTACAAAATAATTTATCTTTTGTCTCTCTGTGTTTCATAATTTCCCCTCAATTCACAAATGGCTGAATCTATCTCACCGGAGATAGCATCCGAGCGAGCAAAATGGCGAACCTCTGTCTCAGTATGTGATGTATCTGATGCTGTCTGGCCAAAAAGAGTATGACATTGTTGCCAACAGCAGTATTGAATTCAATAGCAAGGGAAGCCAGCAAGCATTCCAAGTTGAACTGAACTGAGTGAGCTCAACTGTGAATGGTCCTGGTGCACCAAATGAAAGTGTCAATGGAAGCCACTTTGGATTTGGCTTCACGACAATCACATCATTTTAACAGCAAAATGTAATTGACAGAAAAAAATGTGTGGTGTTGTTTTCCTCCCGTGGCTAGCTAGCTAAAATCGTCCCCTTCTTAAATTAGCCATGAATGGAGATGGGAATTTGGACTTTGCTGGTTTTATATGATTATAACAGCAATTCTGAGCCAAACATAAATTCATACATTGTGCCTCTGGCCTGAGAGTTCGGAAGTTCAAGATAGATGTAGTAGGCTTAAGGCTAGCGTTAACTAGATGGTTCATTGTTGCCCGTGCAAGGAAGTTAGTCTAGCAAGCATTTTAGCCAGGTAGCCTAGGACAGCAAAAACCAAAAGCGTGTTATCAAGGCTCAGGCTAAGACCCAGATGCAGACACAGGAGGCAGATGGTATGAGTCTCAGAGTTTATTATAGTACAAGGGGCAGGCAAAAGGTAGGTCAAGGCAGGCAAAGAGTCGTCATCGAAATCAGAGTCAGGTAGGAACAGGCCAGTAGAAAGGATCAGGGTCAGGACAGGTAGAAAGGTCAGAACTGGGAAGACTAGGAAAAACTAGAGCACAGGAAACACGGCAACACACTAGAGGGACTTGAGGGAACAAGACGAACTGGCAACAGACAAACAGAAAACGCAGGTATAAATACACAGGTGATAATGAGGGCAGATGGGAAACCTGGTGGGGAGTGGAGACAAGCACATAGACAGGTGAAACAGATGAGGGTGTGACTAATGGACTGTACAGACCATTATGTCAACTTGAGAGGAGGATGGCATATGTTGTTTCTCTATAAGTAAGGTGAGTCAACGTGATTTTTCTACTTTTGTGCACACACACACACACACACACACACACACACACACACACACACACACACACACACACACACACACACACACACACACACACACACACACACACGTCAGTACCATTGCCATTTAGCTTTTATTGATTGGACTAAATCATTTTGGGTATCTTTACAGTTTTTTTTCATCGCTTTGGTACTATTTTCAAAAGTATGTGGACCATTTTTACAAATCTTAGTAACAAACTGGTCACACTTGTAGCACAGCCAGTCTTTCATTCAAAACCTGTCAATGTGCATTCATTTGGATTGTAAACAACTCTCAACACACAGCCAATGATTCAAAATAAAAGTTTGTGAAATGTAACGAGAACATTGGTTTAATCACAAACACAACATAATTATATATTTTCTATTTAGTCATTTTAACTAACAGTTAATCAAATAGCAAACAATGCAGGATATGTGTTTCAAATTACCCTTAGAAGTGCTGAAAATATAATGCTACAGTACTGTAAATTACATTAGGCAAGACCCAATAACATTGACAGAAAATCTATAACTTCCATAATATCTATACAATGTTTAATCAAAGGTGTGATCAATGAAGACATCCTTTACAATCGTTCATACAAAAAAATACATTTTATTTTTCAGATATAATTGCAACATACGTAGGTGTACTGTCTATAATCAAATGTAAGAAATTAAATTAAACAAATTAATTAAAGTAATGAAAATAAAACACAACCTTTAGCACACATTAATATGCATCAAACCTGTCTTGAGCATTTGGCCATAAATTCTCATCCACATCACAATGAATGTCTCTGTTGTTCATGCACCTCGGGAAAAACCTTTTGACATGGCGAATCCAAGCTTGACAGTGGTCTGCATTGATGTCGTCACATGCCTCATCCCATGGCCAGAAGGAGGATGGCACGCTCATGGGGATGGCGATCGTACACTTTCCACCTCCATGCTGAAAAAAATGTGTCAAAAGGGTTGAGAAAAGGAGAGTATGGGGGCTGGGATGAGCCCGAAAACATGTCTGAACCACCTCTGCATGGTGGAACCTGATATTGTCTCGGACGATGACATAGGTGTCCCCTTCACCTTGACAGGCCTGCTCAAATGAATTGAGAAACACAATGAGGTGTGCAGCGTTGTAGGATCCAAGTAACAGCCTACGTCCTACCACACCATCTTCATAGATAGCTGCGCATGTGGAGATGTTTCTCCACATTGTCCAGGCACTTGGACGGTCCCCCGTTGGCCGATGATGTTCTGCCCACGACGCCGAGTTTTGGCCAGGTTGAAGCTCGCTTCTTCAAAAAATATATACTTGCCATGGTTCACAGCAGCATCAAGAACCATCACCCTCTAAAAATATATTTTGGTTAGTTATTTTTTGACAATATAGTTCCAATAGGATATTGTGAAGTAGCATGTGCATCAAATAGTACCAGTAATACAGTATATACTGCTGTACCTGAACACTCGGCACGCAGTTGTTTCACCCGGTTGTTGTTTCTCTCAAAAAATGTGTTTCATAGAAACCTGGTGCCTCTTCAAAAGGTGGGCAATTGTTGGTATGCTGATGAATGCCACATTGGCAAAGGTGTCATCGTTCTCGTCAACGGTCTGCTTTATTTCGGAAAGCTGTATGTCATTCCTGGCCCTCACCATTTCCACTACGGCCAACTCCGGCTGGTTGGTCACCACACAGCCATGGCCACCACCATGGGGTCTTCTGTCAATTCTGAGAGTAGGACAGAGTATACTGTCAACAGATCATACTGTAAGAATACTGTAACATGTTTTGTGAATTTACATGCATTACAATATGCAAATTCCTGTAAATGTAACGGTAAAGTATAGTGCATATTCTGCAGACTTACCGGTTTTCTTGGCAAAATGTTCTCATGATTGAATTGACCGCTGATCTTTTCAGATTGGGGTGAACTAATATGGCAGCTTCTGCCATGATAAGGCCTCTGTGTACAACATGGTCAACGACAATGGCCTGGACTTTATTAGACACAACAGTTCTCTGCAGTCTGCCTCCCTCTCGCTGATGTCCACCTCTTTGACGGGGCCCATGCTCACATTTTTGACCTCTTTAATGGGCCCCTTGTCCTCTCTGATGGGCCCCTTGTCCACGAGCTCTTGATTTCTTCCTTCCTCGCTTCCTCTTGCTGTCTGTCCTGCTCCATGTTGAAAGAAATTGCAAGTGTTCACACACACTTTTTCAAATGGTGACCAATTGTGGTTACCACTATGCAAAATCAATTAGCAATAACCCGTAGTTATTATGTATGGTTATCATGTATCATACATGTCATTTAGATGTTTATACTTTACAAACACTTTTTTTTGTAGTTCTCAAAATCCACAGATAGATTTTGAACTGGTTTGTCTACTGTAGGTTTACCAAACTGTTAAGTGATTAACCAGTAAGCGCAGTTGGAATAAGTGATGGTCAAATGTATTTAAACAAATGAGTGGAGAATCATATGAAAAGTTGTAATGCTCCGGGTGTCGTGGGTGTGGAGTCAAAAGCAGGAAACAGAGATTTCAATGCTGTGCGTCTTTTAATAGCGCTTAACACACCACAGGGTGCTCACAAAAGTAACGTTCCAAACACAACAGAGCCGAAGGTTACATAGAAATAATCCCGCACAACAACCAGGCGGGCCGGCTGTCTAATAAAGACAAACTAATTAACCCTACACAGGTGCTACCACTAAACATACAAGGAGGGGGAGGAAAAACAATCAGTGGCAGCTAATAGGCCGGTGACGACGACCGCCGAGCGCCACCCGCCCGGGAAAAGGAAACACCCTCGGTCGGACTCGTGACAAAAGTATTGTGAGCATTGCAGTGTGAAAGGAAATTACTTTATATGAAAGGTATTTCTGGATGAAACACTGATTAGGTTTGGTAAAAAAGAGACTTTTGATTTTGTGTGTCGTACTTAGTCAATTGAAAATGTGTTTATAAAGTTTAGAAAAACAGCCTTTTTGATCATCTGTTTTTAGAGTTGTGAAATATTACCACATATAGTGTTGTGGAAAGGTATTTGCCACCTTTCTGATTTTCTCTATTTTTACATATTTTACTGAATGTTATCAGATCTTCAACCAAAACGTATCATTAGATAAAGGGAACCTGAGTTTGCAAATAACATTTATTTATTTATTTATTTAATTAACAAAGTTATGCAACACCCAATTCTCCTGTGTGAAAAAGTAAATGCACCTTAACACTCAATAACTGGTTGCGCTACCTTTAGGTTAATGACATTAACAAAATGCTTCCTGTAGTCGTTGATCAGTCTCTCACATCTCTGTGGAGAGATTTTGGCCTGCAGAACTGCTTTAACTCAGCAACATTTGTGGGCGGGTTTTTGTTTGAATTTTACCCAATTTCGTGGTATGCAATTGTTAGTAGTTACTATCTTGTCTCATCGCTACAACTCCCGTACGGGCTCGGGAGAGACGAAGGTCGAAAGCCATGCGTCCTCCGAAACCCACTGCTTCTTAACACAGTGCGCATCCAACCCGGAAGCCAGCCACACCAATGTGTCGGAGGAAACACAGCGCACCTGGCGACCTGGTTAGCGTGCACTGAGCCCGGCCCGCGATGAGACAAGAATATCACTACTGGCCAAACCCTCCCTAAACCGGACGACGCAAGAGTCTCCACCAGAGTCTCTGGTGGCACAGCTAGCGCTGTGATGCAGTGCCCTAGACCACTACGCCACCCGGGAGGCCCATTTGTGGGGTTTCAAGCATGAACTGCTTGTTTCAAATCCTGCCACAACATCTCAATTGGGATTAGGTCTGGACTTTGACTACACCATTCTAAAACTTCAAATTTGTTTCTTTTTAGCCATTTTTATGTAGACTGGATTGTGTGTTTTGGATCATTGTCTTGCTGCATTTCAGCTTCAGCTCACAGGCGAATGGCCTGACATTCTTCTGTAGAATTCTCGGATACAGAACATAATTCATGGTTCCTTCCATTAAGACAAGTAGTCCAGGACCTGAGGCAGCAAAGCACCCCCAAACCATCACCCTACCACCACCATGCTTGACCGTTGGTAAAATGTTATTACTGTGGAACACAGTGTTTGATTTTTGCCAGGTATAATGGGACCCATGTCTAAAAATATTTCAAAAATCTTCTTCTCATGGACCAAATGACACCTTCTGACATAAGTTGTGTACTCATACAATTAACATAGCATTATGAATTGTATAACCTCAGTACTCAACTACTCAATGGCCTTTGGGTAAATTGATCTGTAAAACAACACCTTGGCCTCTACTTCAACAAGTCCTTTCAGAGTATTTGAATGAGAAAATACTAAAGGTGTTATGTATATTTGAACTCTGTAATGAACTAAAAAACATTAATAGAAGCATATCACAGAACGGCAAAACAACCTGCAATATAATTCAGTCAACCATAGATTAAACTGCAAGATTGATGATCATCAATAATAAGTGCAGTAAAATACTGTATGGTAGAATTACTGGTATACTAAACATTGTGATTACGTTACATTTAAGAATCTACACTGTGTGTACAAAACATTAGGAACACCTTCCAAATATTGATTTCCACCCACTATTACCCTCAGAATATCCTCAATTCGTCGTGGCATGGTCTCTACAAGGTGTGAATGCATTCCACGGGGATGCTGGCCCATGTTGACTCCAATGCTTCTCACAGTTGTCAAGTTGGCTGGATGTCCTTTGGGTGGTGGACCATTCTTGATACACACGGGAAACTGTTGCGTGTGAAAAACCCAGCAGCATTGCAGATCTTGTCACACTCAAAATGGTGTGCCTGGCACCTCCTACCATACCCTGTTCCAAGGAACTTAAATATTTTCTCTTGCTCATTCACCCTATGAATGGCACACATACACAATCCATGTCTCAATTGTCTCAAGGCTTAAAACATGTTTTTTAACCTGTTTCTTCACCTTAATCTACACTGATTGAATTTGATTTAAAAGGTCACATCAATAAGGGATCATAGCGTTCCATTGGATTCACCTGGTCAATCTGTCATGTAAAGAAAACATTAGTTAGATAGAGGAGACATTCAAAAAGCTACAAACTACAGGGACAAAAACGAACAAAATTAATTTTGCCTCTCTCTCCCAGAGGATACTGGAGCCATCAGCTGTAATGACATGGCCTGCGCTGAAGCGGACTCTGGGAATATTCAATCTGAAGGCCATAAAAGAGTATTGTCAACCCTGTTAACAGCCGGCCCCTAAAAGCAATGTCTGGTTACATGTTAGGAGTTAGTGGATGGAAGTGCTTGCCCTACACACTCCATCTACCCCAAGGAGATTTAGTGTGAAGATAATGCGCCAAGAAAGATTTCATAAATAATCACAACTTCAGCCTCTCCTCCCTGTATACCCAATGCAGTCTTCTTCTTGAGGCATCTACAAGGTGTGGAGACAAGCTAGTGTAATACACAGAGACTCAGAGCTGACATTTTCTAGGGACAAAATGGCTGATGAATAAATATGATAATTAGATGCATGCAACAGTTGGTTTAAACAAACCATCTTTGACAGCACAAGCAATCTGTCATCTAGAATACAAAGGTACAGTTAGATTTATAAAACGTATCACAATTGTGCAATTGTCATTTCCTAACACTCTAATGCCACAGCAGTTTAGACATATTTGTTCTTGCCGACGTTCCATGTTCCATATACTGTACGTTCATGTTCAGGTCTTGATCACAAAACACATCAAATGTCCCACTTAAATAGAAAACAATGAATGGCACCTAAACCCTGTTTTGAAGTATGTGACTGGTAATGTAGAATAAGACATTGCATGCAAAAGTTGACTTTGTCACTGTGTAAGTCACCTCAATGCCTTTGTTAGACTGAGGACAGTAAAACACCATAAGTATGGATTTAAATGTATCTTTCCTTGACAGGGTTATTTCATGTGGTCACTGGGGAAAGGGGGATGTCAGCACACTGTTGTCAACCCAACATGTAAACAGATATTTTACATGCTGTCAGACTGGGGCTAACGCCAGGAGACCGCACGAGAGCAGTGGCAGCTGCCTCAGGATCACACAACAACACTTCTAATATTAGCTTTAGAACAAATACATCAATCAGTCTTATTCAATGTTGCACCTTCACAAAAGCACTGCTACAGAAATGGTGCCTTGCTCTTCACAGAAATGGGATTGCAAGTTGACAACAGGTAATTTAGATCTGGAACCTGGAGATAGCTGATATTCATTATGCAATAAAATAATGTCAAAGAGTGACAAGGAGTTGAAAGTGCAGAGGAGTTTTGGATACGCTGACTCATATGATCAACCATGGCTTTCCTTTCAGACTGAAAATGCTCTGGCCTGAGTGCTTTCTCAGTCTGGAAGCTGTCTTAGAAACAGTTTGTCATCGTACTATTCATTTTGGGCTTTTATGTGAAATATCGGGCGGGGGTTGTAAATGACCTTCTCCTGAGGAGGGCAAGAAAATATTGTCTGTTAAAGAAGGCTTTCAGTGCTAGAAACTACGATATGCAGTACAATTCAGTGAAACATATGTCCTTGCAGCCTCAAAACTGCTCTGCATGCTGGCTATTGATCAATGGTAGCGGGCGTGCCAATCTGGACAGATTTAAAATTCAGAATACATTACATGATATCCTTCAGCTACATAAACCTCCTATTTAGGTGCTTTTCTGATGTTTTACTTTCCCCTAACTAGGAGTACAGGACACATTCAGTATAGGAGGTATATGTTGTCCTTAGTCATAGTAAGTCAACTGCTGTATGTCCACACAAATACACTAGGGAACTGGCACGGGAAGACACAGATTATGAGAAAGTACATGCAGACAGCTCTGTCCATATCCTTGCCGTTTTGATTTCAATTCCCATGCACTACTCGGATTTTCAAGGTTTGGAGTCGTTTTTGAATGTAAGCTCCGATTCTGGCTCCGGGGGTTAACAGGGGAGTTCCACACTCTGTTCAACAATTCAGACCATGCTTCCCCCACGTGAGTGTGCATGCAATAGTGCCTGCACTTGGTTATATCTGTGGATGAAGCAGCCCACTGGCCACAAATTAAGCATTCAGGCTCGGCTGCCCTGTTGTGCTCCAGGATGACGTGTTGAGAGTACTAAAACTGACTCTACACCCTAGGTGCACCACAAGCTTGTTGCTGAGTGCAGGACGTTTTGAAGCCGTCAGACCCTTTAAAATGACTTCAATTCTTGGTTTTCTCATTTCATCAACAAATGCATTTGGTGTCCTTTTTAAAATGTTTTGATGGAGAGAAGTACTGGTTTGAATTGTTTACGAATAAGGGGTGCAGGCCTGTGACACATCTGTATATTTTACATTGCTCAAAGTGGCACTATATCCCAATTGATCTGTATCATACGAACATACAGGGAGAGCAAACACACGGTTAAAAAAAACATGGTTCCTAAATCATTGACCTGTGTAACCTCATTATTATACAAAACATTGCCCCATACAGTGCATTTGGAAAGAATTGAGACATCTTGACTTTTTCCACATTTTGTTACGTTACAGACCTACTCTAAATTTGATTAAATCATTTCCCCCTCATCAATCTACAAATAATAACCCATAATGACAAGGCAAAAACAGGTTTAACAAACTTTTGCAAATGTATTAAATATGAAACAATTAAATATTACATTTACATAAGTATTCAGACCCTTTACTCAGTACTTTGTTGAAGTACCTTTGGCAGTGATTACAGCCTCAAGTCTTCTTGGGTATGAGGCTACAAGCTTGGCACACCTGTATTTGAGGAGGTTCTCCCATTCTTCTCTGCAGATCCTCTCAAGCTCTGCCAGGTTGGATTGGGAGCGTTGCTGCACAGCTATTTTCAGGTCTCTCCAGAGATGTTTGATCGGGTTCAAGTCTTGGGTTCAAAAACATGCATAGACTTGTCCCAAAGCCACTCCTGAGTTGTTTTGGCAGTGTGCTTAGGGTAGTCGTCCTGTTGGAAGGTAAATCTTTGCCCCAGTCTGAGGTCCTGAGTACTCTGGAGCAGGTTTTGCATTAAGGATCTCTCTGTACATTGTTCCGTTGATCTTTCACTCGACCCTGTCTAGTCTCCCAGTCCCTGCCGCTGAAAAGCATCCCCACAGCATGATATTGCCACCACCATGCTTCACCACAGGAATGGTGCCAGGTTTCCTCCAGAAATAACGCTTGGCATTCAGGCCAAAGAGTTTCAACAGACCAGAGAATCTTGTTTTCATGGTCTGAGAGTCTTTAGGTGCCTTTTGGCAAACTCCAAGCGGGCTGTCATGTGCCTTTTACTGAGAAGTGGCTTCCATCTGGCCACTGTACCATAAAGGCCTGATTGGTGGAGTGCTGCAGAGATGGTTGTCCTTCTGGAAGGTTTTTCCATCTCCACAGATGAACTCTGGAACTCTGTCAGAGTGACCTTCGGGTTTTTGGTCACCTCCCTGACCAAGGTCCTTGTCCCCCGATTGCTCAGTTTTTGGTGTTTCCAAACGTCTTCCATTTAAGAATGATGGAGGCCACTGTATTTTGGGGGAAATTCAAAGCTGCAGAAATGTTTTGGTACCCTTCCCCAGATCTGTGCCTTGACACAATCCTGTCTCGGAGCTCTACGGACAATTCCTTCGACCTCATGGCTTGGTTTTTGCTCTGACATGTATTGTCAACTGTGGGACCTTATATAGACAGGTGTGTGCCTTTCCAAATCATGTCCAATCAATTGCATTTACCACATGTGGACTCCAATCAAGTTGTAGAACATCTCAAGGATGATCAATGAAATAAGGATGCACCTGAGCTCAATTTTGAGTCTCATTACAAGCGGTCTGAATACTTATGTAATTAAGGTATTTCAGGTATTTACATTTTATAATTTTACAAAATGGTAGAATAATTGAACACTAAATTGATATTAAACCATTTCACATTTAATTGTTCTTTTGAAAGAAACCTCTGCAGTTTGTACACTTAAGTATTTTCTTAGTTTGCTTTCAACTTCTTTCCTGAAAGTGTATTGAATAAAAATATTAACAACGAGCATACATTTCCCTTAAGCTCTGAGCCACTTAAGGTTAATGGACTCTATTATAATGTTTCCAAGGTAATGCAAAAAGCATGGCGACTTTGATGAATGAAAAAGTAAGCACAATAAAATCAATCAAAATTAAATTTGCCTTAGAGTAAGGATCTGAAACCTTTCATTTACAGATACTGAGGCTGAGAAATTCACCTGCTGAAACAGAAATGTCAGTCAAGAAATGAAGATCAATGCAGTGGAAAGCTCCTCTCAAATCCATATCAACTCTAATTCTCCACACACACCCTCAAATCACCCTCTATGGGCTAATTCACCATCCATCACCTCCATCTTAAAGTATGACAATAAGACATCTCTTTCTCAAGCTTTTTAGCCTCCTCCAAGCAAATATCTTCTAAAATGAGTTTGCATTGGGGTATTTAGTTATACTCTGTGTCAATGAGAAGCATTTTCTTGCTATTGTCAGATGAATCTAGTCTGAACGTATCTGTCTTGTAGTTTTCAAACTGGTAATGCCAGGAAGGTTTTGATAAAGTGAAAGTCATTATTTTACACTAAATGGAGAATGCACCTTTAAACTTACATTTAGAAATGCAGGCATGGGGAGCAAGAGAAAATCCTCATCATCAAGTTCCAGAGAAAACCCTTATGACAACCTATTGTACACTACCATTCAAAAGTTTGTGGTCACTTAGAAATGTCCTTGTTTTTGAAAGAAATGCACATTTGTTGTCCATTAAAATAACATCAAATTGATCAGAAATACAGTGTAGACATCGTTAATGTTGTAAATTACTATTGTAGCTGGAAACGGCAGATTATTTTTAATGGAATATCTACCTAGGCGTAGCGAGGCCCATTAACAGCAACCATCACTCCTGTGTTCCAATGGCACGTTGTGTTAGCTAATCCAAGTTTATCATTTTAAAAGGCTAATTGATCTTTAGAAAACCCTAGAAACTGAAGATCTTGTACTATGCTGTGTACTATTTCCTTCACAGAACAGTGCAAACTGGCTCTAACCAGAATAGAAAGAGGAGTGGGAGGCCCCGGTTCACAACTGAGCAAGAGGACAAGTACATTAGAGTGTCTAGTTTGAGAAACAGACGCCTCACAAGTCCTCAACTGGCAGCTTCATTAAATAGTACTCGCAAAACACCTGTCTCAACGTCAACAGTGAAGAGGCGACTACGGGATGCTGGCCTTCTAGGCAGAGTTGCAAAGAGAAAGCCATATCTCAGACTGGTCAATAAAAATAAAAGATTAAGATGGGCAAAAGAACACAGACACAGGACAGAGGAACTCTGCCTACAAGGCCAGCCTCCCGGAGTCGCCTGCAATTAGGGCTCTAGCATTGTACACCAATCAATGCAGAGGACTCTCCATAAAAATGTCAATACCTGAAGCACAGACTCCTCCAAACAGATACAGAGAACCTAAAGATGATACTGCATCTCCCACGTGTGGTCGGCTAACAAGTTTCTCCTTTGAACTTATTTCCTTTGTCAAATAACCAAAGCATTGATTAAAGCATTGATTCATTTTCTTGAAGTTGTGCTGCACCCGGTCTTTGAAGAGGAAAACAATATTCAAAGCAGAGCTTTGGCATTACCCAGTATGTAGACCTTTGCTCTGTAAGAGGCAAGCCTAGTAAGAGGCTGCATACAAATGAAGTCTTAGGCAAAGCATGAGTATAAAACTGATGAAACCACTCTTGCATAATGATGTTTTATTTTTTTAAAACAAGTCACTCATTACTCAGTGCATCTAGACTGCTTTGAGAGCTTAATTAACGAGGACACTACACCAGTAAATTAAACATACAATGTTTCTGAAATCAAATAAGACCAGAACCTTCATCAATAAATAGATACCTGGTCTTGTATGTATGGTGTTTGGAGGAGGGGTCACCTGGGGTTAGTTATTAGCAACTGCATTATAAGAAGTTAAATGGAACTGAATTTCATGTCATTGAACAACTCATTACATGCACTCTGAGACACCTACACACGTTGTACAGGTTTAAAACAATATACAATAGGTTGGTTCTGATTACACAGAAAAATGGAACATAAATGTGGTTTTTCATAGAAAGAAAAGGTGCTATCTAGAACCTATAAAAGGGTTATTCGGCTGTCTCGATAGGTGAACCCTTTGAAGAACTACATTTTATTTTGAAATTATGTAACCTTTATTTTATCAGGGAGTCATACTAAGACCAAGGCTTCTTTTACAGATGAGCCCTGAATTACATAAAGTACCGAAAATACACACATAAATATAAATACAAAATGCAAGATGAAAGAGAAACACGGTCATAAAAAAACAAACCCATTCTATCAATAATAATAATAATGTTAATGTAGACATTTATTTTAGTACAAGAAATATGCTTTTCTGCATCTCTGCTAAAATCTGGGTAAAAGATTGAAAGAAATATGAGTCTTATTCAGTACATTTACATGTAGTTACTGCTTGCTTTTCTAAAGTCTACCAACCTTGCCAGCAGGCATGTGTCGTGATTTTACTTTCATTCATCTGATGACTGTTATTTATTTAATCCACTAACTATGTTTAATTGTTACCCGATTAAATGAATCATGTAACAATTAACTCATTAGGAATTTGGGGCACCACGGAAAAGGGTGTTTAAAGAGTTATCATCGCCCGAATTAAACTCTTCAAGAAATATATCTATTTAATCGATAAAAGGTCATCTTATTAATCATTACCTCTTATCATATCATCATTACGAACAGTCGAAACCTCATGCATCTGCAAAAAAAAAAAAACCTTACTCATGATTCAGTACTTCATCAATTGGTTTAATGACTTATTTACTACCTAACTAAAATGAGAAAACAGGAGAACACACACATGAGAAGAAAGTCCCTATGACCATATGACGGCTTATTACACAGAGATGGAGAGGGGGGAAAATAGAGAGATTGAGAAAATGGGACACTTCTCGTGGATACTTTTTAGGACTATTCTCACATGAATCATATGCTTTGCACACGACCCACCGCCCATTTGGAATAAGAAATCATGAATGTATTTATGTGTGAATGCCGTTTGCCATTTCTCTGTCGGAACTAGCCCTCCTTCGGGAAGAATGTTGGTTTGACCTTTCAGCGGCACGCTTGTAAGGCTCTGATTGTCAAAAAGGGGGGTCCCTCCTTTTCCTTCCGTCAGTTCACTCTGGACGATGCTCCTAGGGTGATGGTTAACCAGCCGTGTCGACGGTTCCCCCTCGGTGATGAGATTAGGAGCATACGGTGATCTGAGACTCGTAGTAGGATAGGATGGTTTGAAGCATAGAATGATGGTCCCTCTTAGATTTGCTTTCCTCGATAGCTGTCTTAATTCAGATTATCCGCCTTATCAGCCAGTGATTGTCTGGGAGGTAGAGCTTCTAGCCTACACCTCATGTTGATTATTCAGGATTCAAGATTCAGAGCACTTTACACGCATAGCAGCAGTCTGGCAATGATCTGGTCTGATATGTTAATTCTTAGCCAGCCCTTTTAAGCACTCTGGTTGAAAAGGATGGTTCCATCACACTGACATGGTCTTCTGACCTCACTTGGGGCTACTTACTGTGCAAAGGATATGATTAGAAGTTATCTCTTATTACTCCTAAAATCACATTCATATCTTGCCATAACATGGACTTGGTCTTTTACCAAATAGGGCTATCTTCTGTTTACCAACCCTACCTCGTCAGAACACAACAGATTGTCTCAAACACTTTAAGAAGGAAAGAAATTCCACAAATGAACTTTTAACAAGGCAAACTCTTAATTGAAATTGTATTCCAGGTGACTACCTCATGAAGCTGGTTGAGAGAATGCCAAGAGTGTAAAAACCTGTAATCTAGGCAAAGGATGGCTACTTGTTTAACACTTTTTTGGTTACTACATGATTTCATATTTGCTATTTCATATTTGTGATGTCTTCACTATTATTCTACAATGTAGAAAATGGTAAAAATAAAGAGAAACTCTTGAATGAGTAGGTGTGTCCAAACTTTTGACTGGTACTGAATATATATACACTGCTCAAAAAAATAAAGGGAACACTTAAACAACACAATGTAACTCCAAGTCAATCACACTTCTGTGAAATCAAACTGTCCACTTAGGACTCAACACTGATTGACAATAAATTTCACATGCTGTTGTGCAAATGGAATAGACAACAAGTGGAAATTATAGGCAATTAGCAAGACACCCCCAATAAAGGAGTGGTTCTGCAGGTGGTGACACAGACCACTTCTCAGTTCCTATGCTTCCTGGCTGATGTTTTGGTCACTTTTGAATGCTGGCGGTGCTTTCACTCTAGTGGTAGCATGAGACGGAGTCTACAACCCACACAAGTGGCTCAGGTAGTGCAGCTCATCCAGGATGGCACATCAATGCGAGCTGTGGCAAGAAGGTTTGCTGTGTCTGTCAGCGTAGTGTCCAGAGCATGGAGGCGCTACCAGGAGACAGGCCAATACATCAGGAGGCATGGAGGAGGCCGTAGGAGGGCAACAACCCAGCAGCAGGACCGCTACCTCCGCCTCTGTGCAAGGAGGAGCACTGCCAGAGCCCTGAAAAATGACCTCCAGCAGGCCACAAATGTGCATGTGTCTGCTCAAACGGTCAGAAACAGACTCCATGAGGGTGGTATGAGGGCCCGACGTCCACAGGTGGGGGTTGTGCTTACAGCCCAACACCGTGCAGGACGTTTGGCATTTGCCAGAGAACACCAAGATTGGCAAATTCGCCACTGGCACCCTGTGCTCTTCACAGATGAAAGCAGGTTCACACTGAGTACATGTGACAGACGTGACAGAGTCTGGAGACGCCGTGGAGAACGTTCTGCTGCCTGCAACATCCACCAGCATGACCGGTTTGGCAGTGGGTCAGTCATGGTGTGGGGTGGCATTTCTTTGGGGGGGACGCACAGCCCTCCATGTGCTTGCCAGAGGTAGCCTGACTGCCATTAGGTACCGAGATGAGATCCTCAGACCACTTGTGAGACCATATGCTGGTGCGGTTGGCCCTGGGTTCCTCCTAATGCAAGACAATGCTAGACCTCATGTGGCTGGAGTGTGTCAGCAGTTCTTGCAAGAGGAAGGCATTGATGCTCTGGACTGGCCCGCCCGTTCCCCAGACCTGAATCCAATTGAGCACATCTGGGACATCATGTCTCGCTCCATCCACCAACGCCACGTTGCACCACAGACTGTCCAGGAGTTGGTGGATGCTTTAGTCCAGGTCTTGGAGGAGATCCCTCAGGAGACCACCTCATCAGGAGCATGCCCAGGCGTTGTAGGGAGGTCATACAGGCACGTGGAGGCCACATACACTACCGAGCCTAATTTTGACTCGTTTTAAGGACATTACATCAAAGTTGGATCAGCCTGTAGTGTGGTTTTCCACTTTAATTTTGAGTGTTACTCCAAATCCAGACCTCCATGGGTTGATACATTTATTTCCATTGATAATATTTGTGTGATTTTGTTGTCAGCACATTCAACTATGTAAAGAAAAAAGTATTTAATAAGAATATTAAGAATAAGAATGCATTTTGGGAGTTTCTCCCATTCTTCTCTATAGATTCTCTCAAGCTCTGTCAGTTTGGATGGGGAGCGTTGCTGCACAACTATTTTCAGGTCTCTACAGAGATGTTTGATCGGGTTCAAGTCTTGGCTCTCGCTGGGCCACTCAAGGACATGCAGAGACTTGTCCCAAAGTCACTCCTGTGTTGTATTTGCTGTGTGCTTAGGGTTGTTGTCCTGTTGGTAGGGGAACCTTCGCTGCAGTCTGAGGTCCTGAGGGCTCTGGAGCAGGTTTTCATCAACGATCTCTCTGTACTTTGCCTGTTCATCTTTCCCTCGATCCTGACTAGTCTCCAAGTCCCTGCCGCTGAAAAACATCCTCACAACATGATGCTGCCACCACCATGCTTCACCATAGGGATGGTGTTAGGTTTCCTCCAGAAGTAATGCTTGGTATTCAGGCCAAAGAGTTCAATCTTGGTTTCATCAGACCAGAGAATCTTGTTTCTCATGGTCTGAGAGTCTCTAGGTGCCTTTTGGCAAACTCCACACGGGCTGTCATGTGCCTTTTACTAAGGAGTGGCTTCTGTCTGGCCACCCTAACATAAAGGCCTGATTGGTAGATTGCTGCAGAGATGGTTGTCCTTCTGGAAGCTTCTCCTATCTCCACAGAGGAGCTCTGTCAGAGTGACCTTCGGATCTTGGTCACCTCCCAGTCCAAGGCCCTTCTCCCCCATTGCTCAGTTTGGCTGGGCAGCCAGCTCTAGGAAGAGTCTTGGTGGTTCCAAACTTCTTCCATTTAAGAATGATGGAGGCTACTGTGTCCTTGGGAAACTTCAATGTTGCAGATATTTTTTGGTACCCTTCCCCAGATCTGTGCCTCGACACAATCCAGTCTCAGAGCTCTACGGACAATTCCTTCAACCTCATGGCTTGGTGTTTGCTCTGACATGCACTGTCAACTGCGACAACTTATGTAGACAGGTGTGTGCCTTTACAAATCGTGTCCAATTAATTGAATTTACCACAAGTGCACTGCAATCAAGTAGAAACATCTCAAGGATGATCAATGGAAGCAGGATGCACCTGAGCTCAATATCGAGTCTCATATCAAAGGGTCTGAATACTTATGTAAATAAGGTATTTCGGTTTTTATTTTTAATAAATTAGCAATTTAAAAAAAAAACTTGTTTTCGCTTCGTCATTATGGGGTATTGTGTGTAGATTGCTGACATTTTTTAAATATACATTTTAGAATAAGGGTATGACATAATAAATTGTGGAAGAAGTCAAAGGGTCTGAATACTTTCCACAGGCACTGTATATATAAAACCATTTTTTTACATGACAAATCTGAGGGGGCACGTGCCCCTGTGCCCCCATGGGCATGACGACTCTGTGCTTCCATGTGTTCAGTGATCTGAAACCATTGAACAATGGTTGGAAATGTGCATGTTAACCAATGTGTCATTATGTAACTTTGTTAATTTTATGAAGCTGTAGGAACCTGCCACAATAAAATCCCTTAATCTTGAGCAACCTGTCAACAGAAGTGTATTGGAAAGCTTATGCAAATTCTCTGAAAACATTTACACATAATTAAATATATTCAAGGAAGGTCATATTACAAACCAAACCAAATAATTATTAAGCTCAGCCATGAGCCCAGCCTTGAGGTTTGAAGATAGTCCTTGTTGGAAAATCATGTTAGCACAAATTAAGTGGGCTTTGTTGTAACGAAACATTAGTGGTATTTAGTATGCTTGTTTTGAGGCACAACAATGACAAGCTGAAGAAAGAAACATACTAAGCATATAAATTAAAGCTCTGTCTCAGAAACTGTGATAGAGTGTGATGGTAAAATGTGCCTAGTCACTTCCCTCCAGACAGCAGCTTTGGGTGAGCTCAATGACAACAGCCATGCATCTAATTGATATAATCAGACACTCTCCTGTAGAGATTTTTACAGAAGCGCACAACATATCAATCATAAGCAGTTTGGTGTTTGCATACATACAACAATCAAATAACGCCATATCAGGTGACACACATCGAAGGAATTTAATAAATATGCTAATAACCGTTGAGCTTGTATTTAATTAATAATATTTAAGAATACAGTACATTATTTGTTTTGGGAAAATAATATGGGTAAATATTTAATGAACAAATAAATCATTCCCCAAAGCGGTCCAGTCAATTCCTCAATGGAGTATAAGATAATATTTAAAGAAGAATATAAATGGAGTGAAACAGTAACCCTCATTACCAAGATATTACGGTGGAATTATGATGAAACACTACTTACAAGACATTTAAAAAAATGTTTGTATAAGTAAAACAGGTCAAATAAAGCAAAAAACATGAAGGATTGAAGTAGTTGAAAAATATTACTGTATGTATCTAGATGCAACGTGTAAATCGCAGAGTAGACAGTCTTGATATTACATTGTGGAACTGAGGCGTATAGAGGAGGCCTTGACTGCTAAGCCTGATGGCCAACCCTGTGCAGAGGTGAGCACGCCAACAGCTTGTGGATAGTGCTGAGATGGGCGGGAACACATCAGTCCACGGCAATTCCCTGGATCTCCTAGGGTAATCAGCAACACCTGATGCAAAGCAATCAAAAACAAAATGGAACACTGTCTGTGTGTATTTTCATCAATTTGAATCAGCAGATTCATTTTCCCTGTCCATTTGTTGAACATGTGTGATTGAAAAGCAGGGCAGCTCTCCCTCTTCAACCATAAGACGGTAAATAGATTCCGAGACAAAGGTGGGTATGGCACCCTTTTTGCTTTCTATTTGATTAGCAGCCAAATGCTCTGTCTTCAGTCAGACTTGCCAGTGTGGCTGCTCTCATAGCTGAAGTGGTCTCGCTGTGGCCCAAGGTGGCCTCAACCTTACTCTCCAAACTCTCTCAGGAGTGTAAATGGAGCCAGACCTCCCATGGAAATAGAGAGTATGATCATGCAATCATTTCTTATTTGACCTTTTTGTCTGCTGTTTTGATTGAATAATATACACAACACGGCTCACTTGTGGTAATGGAAAAGCTGTCAGTTATGTTATGTCATCATAACCACTCACCCTATGTCTACATTCCCCCTCCATTTCTTGACATGGAACTAATGTATCAAATAACAGTCTACAAAATGGAATGTTTTCAAAATGACTTCCCTCCATAGGAATTGGCCTTGTAGTATCAGAAACCAATATACATTACATGACCAAAAGTATGTGGACACCTGCTTGTCGAACATCTCATTCCAAAATCATGGGCATTAATATGGAGTTGGTCCCCCTTTTGCTGCTATAACAGCCTCAACTCTTCTAGAAAGGCTTTCCATTAGATGTTGAAACATTGCTGCGGGGACTTGCTTCCATTCAGCCACAAGATAATTATTGAGGTCGGGCACTGATGTCAGACAATTAGGCCTGGTTCGCTATAGGCGTTCTAATTCATCCCAAAGGTGTTAAATGGGGTTGAGGTCAGGGCGCTGTTCAGGCCAGTCAAGTTCTTCCACACAGATCTCAACAAACCATTTCTGTATGGACTTTGTTTTGTGGACGGGAGCATTGTCATGCTGAACTAGGAAAGGGCCTTCCCCAAACTGTTGCCACAAAGTTGGAAGCACATAATCATCTTGTTTGCTGTAAGATTAAGATTTCCCTTCACTGGAACTAAGGGGCCTAGCCCGAACCATGAAAAACAGCCCCAGATCATTATTCCTCCTTCACCAAACTTTACAGTTGGCACTACGCAGGTAGCGTTCTCATGGCATCCGCCAAACCCTGATTCGTCTGTCAGACTACCAGATGGTGAGGAGTGATTCATCACTCCAGAGAACGCGTTTCCATTGCTCCTGAGTCCAAGGGTGGCAAGTTTAACAACACTTCAGTTGATGCTTGGCATTTGCTCATGGTGAATTTAGGCTGCTTGGCCATGGAAACCATTTCATGAAGCTCCCAACAAACAGTTATTGTGCTGATGTCGCTTCCAAAGACAGTTTGGAACTCAATAGTGAGTGTTGAAACCGAGGACATGTTTACGTGTTACGTGCTTCAGCACTCAGGTGTTCCATTCTGTTTGTGTGGCCTACCACTTCGCGGATAGGCCGTTGTTGCTCCTAGACATTTCCACTTCACAATAACAGCACTTAGAGTTGACCAGGACCGCTCTAGCAGGGCAGAAATTAGACTTGTTGGAACGGTGGCCTCCTATGACGGTGCCACATTGAAGCTCCCTGAGCTCTTCAGTAAGGCCATTCTACTGCCAATGTTTGTCTATGAAGATTGCATGGCTCTCTGCTCGATTTTATACACCTGTCAGCATTTTGTTACAGGCTTATTCTAAAATGGATTGAAGAAATGTTTTTCCTTATCAATCTACACACAATACCCCATAAAATGAAAAGTTTTTTAAAACATTTTTGCAAAAACAGATATACCTATACTTTATAAGTGTTCAGACCCATCGCTATGAGACTCAAAACAGAGCTCAAGTGCATCCTGTTTCCATTGATCATCCTTGATGTTTCTACAACTTGATTGGACTCCACGTGTGGAAAATTCAATTGATTGAACATGATTTGGGAAGGTACACACCAGTCTATACAAGGTCCCACAGTTGACAGTGCATGCCAGAGCAAATAACCAAGCCATGAGGTCTAATGAATTTTCCGTAGAGCCCAGAGACAGGATTGTGTCAAGGCACAGATCTGGGAAAGGGTACCAAAATGTTTCTGCAGCATTGAATGTCCCCAAGACTACTGTGGCCTCCATCATTCTTAAATTGAAGAAGTTTGGAACCACCAAGACTCTTCTTAGAGCTGACCATCCGGCCAAACTGAGCAAACAGGGGAGAAGGACCTTGGTCCTTGAGGTGACCAAGAACCTAATGGTCACTCTGGCAGAGTTCTAGAGTTCCTCTGTGGAGATTGAATAAGGGACTGGGAGACTAGTAGCAGCAGGGACTGGGAGACTAGTCAGGATCAAGGAAAAGATGAACAGAGCAAAGTACGGAGATACTTGATGAAAACCTGCTCCAGAGCACTCAGGACCTCATACTGGGGCAAAGGTTCACCTTCCAACAGGACAACAACCGTAAGCACAAAGCCAAGACTACACAGCAGTGACTTCAGGACAAGTCTCTGCATGTCCTTAAGTGGCCCAGCCAGAGCCCAGATTTGAACCTGAACAAACATCTCTGGAGAGACCTGAAAATAGTTGTGCAGCAACGCTCCCCACCCACCCTGACAGAGCTTGAGAGGATCTGCAGAGAAGAATGGGAGAAACTCCCAAAATGCAGGTGTGCTAAGCTTGTTGCGTCATACCCAAGAAGACTCAAGGCCATAATCGCTGCCAAAGATGCTTCAACAAAATGCTGAGTAAATATTCTGACTCCTTATGTAAATATCATATTTCATTTTTTAAAGACATTTGCAAAAAAAATGGTTTTGCTTTGTTATTATTGGGGTATTGTGTGTAGATTGATAAGGGGGGAAAAACAATTTAAAACATTTTAGAATTAAGGCTGTAACGTAACAAAATTTTGAAAAAGTCAGGGGTCTGAATTCTTTCCGAAGGCACTGTATAAATACTGTATATAATCCACATTTTGTTATGTTACAGCTTTATTCTAAATGTATTAAATTGTTAGTTGTTTTTTTTACAGAAAAAGGTGCCTTTCCAAATAATGTCCAATCAATTGAATTTACCACAGGGGGACTCCAAGTTGTAGAAACATCAAGGGCAGTCCATCAGTATTTTAAGACATGAAGGTCAGTCAGTTCATAAAATTTCAAGAACTTTAAAAGTTTCTTTAAGTGCATTCGCAAAAACCATCAAGCGCTATGATGAAACTGGCTCTCATGAGGACCGCCACAGGAAAGGAAGACCCAGAGTTCTCTTCTGCAGAGGATAAGTTCATTAGAGTTACCAGCCTCAGAAATTGCAGCCCAAATAAATGCTTCAGAGTTCAAGTAACAGACACATCTCAACATCCAGAGGAGAATTGCTGCAAAGAAACCACTACTAAAGGACACCAATTTAGAAGAAGAGACTTGCTTCGGCCAAGAAGCACGACCAATGGATATTGGTTCCAACCGTTGTGTATTGTGAACAGATTATCTCCTAATGTGTGGTTTCCACCGTGAAGCATGGAAGAGGAGGTGTAACGGTGTGGAGGTGCTTTGCTGGTGACACTGTCTGTGATTTATTTTGAGTTCAAGGCACACTTAACCAGCATGGCTACCACAGCATTCTCCAGCGATACACCATCCCATCTAGTTTGTGCTTTGTGGGACTATCATTTGTTTTTTAAGCTGTCATCTAGGCAAAGGGTGGCTACTTTGAAGAATCACAAATGTTAAATATATGTTTATTTGTTTAACACTTTTTTTGGTTACCACATAATTCCATACGTGTTGTTTCATAGTTGTAATGTCGTCACTGTTATCCTACAATGTAGAAAATAGTAAAAATAAAGAAAAACCATTGAATGAGTAGGTTTGTCCAAACTTTTCACTGCTACTGTCTGTAAATAAAGGTATTTCTGTTTTTAAAAATGTATACATTTGCAAAAAATTCTAAAAATCTGTTCTTGCTTTGCCATTTTGGTTGTTTTGTGTGTAGTTTGCTGAAGGTTCTGAATACTTTCTGAAGGCACTGTATACTCTTGGAAGGACTGTATACAATATATTTTCAGTTCATATGTCTTTATCAAGACACTGCTTCACACATACAAACATGTTAACTTATTCAATGAAAAGATCACACTATATGCACTTTGACAAGAGGAATGTAAGAGGAGTTGTGGTGTTGAACAATGTGTGAATGCAACAAAGACAAGGTCCCAGTTGTATGTCACTAATCTCTTTCCACTGGACTGAAATTGCAAAACACCTATTAAGCACTTTGCAAGGATCCGGGAAACAACTTTGTCTTGAACTCAGGGTTATGCATCAGTCCCCTTGAGGACAAGCAGTGAGCAGATATTTATTTGAATGGCAATAACAGAGCAGCTCATTTTATTCTGGTTAAGATCTTTCAACCACAATCAATTTGGCATGTCACCATAAATAATGGGGTTTACTGAGTCCTGTAAGGACTGCCATGTACACGGTTGACAATACCACATTGGCTCTGTTGAGGGTGTAGTCACTTTGCATTATGTGAGGGTGTGCTGTGCATTCAAAATTGCCTGAAAACATCTCTGTCTCAGCCTTAGATTGAAGGTTTGAGTCACAGTATTAGAGAATGGTCTGTAGCTTATTTAGAATCCTGTACTTGAAGGTCTGTTGAAACAGATTGGATCAATCTGATCTGTGGCTAGCGTCAGATTTGTTATGCTGTAGGATGATTTCACCTCTGGCAAGAGGCCGTGTAACAGGCTATTTCTTGGAAATATTCAGGGCTCAAGACGACCGGGGCTCAGATCTCATGCCTGCCAACAAACACATAGAATTTTTAAAACATTCAATATAGCCTTCTTGATGCAGCATACAACTTGACAAACAATGTTGACCCTTGCTACAAACTGCATAATATGTACTACTGACTGAGTTAGGCATAACAGTGGGACACAGAACTTCAATCGCAATGACCTGTAAATTGAGCTTGACCTTTAGTGATGAAAGTGGACTACTTTGGGCTACAATCTGCAGACAAGCTAGCTAGACCACGAACTGGCCAGGAAAAGGTTTGTTTATTCAAGCTACATCGACAAGCCAATGCATTTGGTAGCGGTCCATGTGGCTAGCTATCTTTGCAACATGCAAAGCATGTGTTCCTGCTAGCTAACTCATCAGTTATGGATACAGCTCATCCTAGGACATTATGCCTGAAGCTTTTCAATATTAGGCATGTGAGTTGATCAGCATAACCAATAGCTAAAACTCCAAAATGAACTAGTTAGGTATTCTTTGGGGTTGTTGTTTTGTCGTACAGCTTTCATTCTGAAACATGGCATTAATCCAACTAAACTACCAGCTTTACAGTAAGAAAAGGTTGGCTTCATTAAGCCCCCATGAAGAGAATAAGAGAGATGATCAGGCCAGCTGATTACTGTATAGGCTAGCCTCGGAAATGAGTCACATTAACACTTTGACATAACCATTAGTACATAACCTGGATTACTGGAAAGTGTTGACTTTTCAAACGAACCTAAAGTCTTCAAACCTGTAACAACAGACGGCATAATTTAGGATTATTTTTTTTAAATTTAGAAATAGGAGCATTCAAGATGTTTGATTTTAGCAGTACATCTTGTTGCTGTTCAATAATAAATGCAGTGGTATCTTGGAATTAAATGATGTGAGGAAAACAGTATTACTTTTTATGTTACATGATATTTCGTTTGACTTCTTCTGTAAATGAAGGAAACTCACAGCTCATGAGGCATCTCTCTCTCTTTGTTGGAATGCTTATTACTCTCATCCTTTTCCTGCAATTCTTAGGCAGGTTGTAGCAACTATATTATGCATGGCAACTTATTTATGTGGCAATTCTGGTGAGGCTGCAATGTAGACAAGCAATGGCCAGACAAATCTTTCAACATAGTGCGGTTAATGGCTTCTTGTCAGCCAGCATAATTGTAAGGCAAGGTTAAGGTTTTGCATTGGGGGCTGTAACACTGAATAACCTAATAGGGCTGTGTTTCCCTCTAAGGCACTAAGTCAATACAGACAGAAGAGGTTGATTACAATTGGTGTTATGAATGCCCCTCATAACACCAATTGTAATCCAACTCCTCTGTCTGGGGTGTGGGGTATATACCCCTCAAACTCAACTCTGGACCTCGAAGCCAGTTACACTGCATTTTTCATTGTTCCCCTCTAATCAGAGAATGATTTAATGATCAGGTAGCACAGAACACCAGCAGGCTACGGACCTCGTAGTGTAAGATTTGAGAACCCTTGCTATTAACATTAAGATGTTTAATGTTAAGATTTAATTGCCATTTCTCTTGAATTGATAAAGAACTTCATTATAATCTGTGCAATAAGCTAACAAAAGGATGGCAAGCAACATTTCAAGATTTAATCCAGATACTTTTTTCCCATTTCATTACTGAAATCCCAAGATGTCTGCAACAGAAGATTGCCTCTAGATTATGGAAGAAGTAGTACAGGAGTGCTCAGTTTGACCAAAAATGTGATATAGCAGAGGACAAGAGGGAAGTGAAAATACTCCAAATTGATTTCATAACAGTCCATGAAACACCCGGCGCTGTCTGAAACACGTCAACCCAAAACTGGGTTGATGACATAGTGGAGTTGTGAATTAATGACAGATTAGGAGATTATATGCCATCCCCATCAAATTGCGAAGCTGAAATACCACCTGAAGATTTAGGGATATGCTAAATGAACATATTGCATATATTTATGTAAAAACTTACAATATTCAAAATGACCCTGATTATAGTAATGTGCCCTCCTGATCTTGTTGTTTCAGTGACATATTCATTTGAAGACGTTTCATCTCCTCATGAAGCTCCTCCTTATATTTTATGGCATGAGAGGGCTGTGTGGCCAACAGTGTCCAGATATCTGTAGTCATCCTTGAAGGCCAGTCACACATATAGAATGATTGTGGATAGCGCTATCGTCTCCATCCATCTAGAACTCGGGGGAAATCACAGTGTGTTCTATCAATCAGAGTGAGGAACCGTTTCAACTTGTTCTGAGCCTCAGTGGTATCTGAGGTCAGCTTTTTCACCAACTTGCCATAAAAACTGTGAGGCTTGTAGGAGGGAAAGTTCGATGAGGTTTGAACTGTATTCAACTCATGGCTGGCCGTTCTCTGACTCTTTATTCATTAACATCTTTAGACAGAAATATTGCCACTTAATGTTGAGCTCAATAATCATAAATGATTGGCCCCCTGTGGCTCTGGTAGAGCATGGCACTTGCAATGCTGGGGCTGTGGGTTAAATTCCTATGGGGGGGGGGCAGTAAAAACAAATAAAAACAAATATGAAAGTATATCCACTCACTACTCTAAGTTTCTCTGGATAAGAGCATCTGCAAAATACCTCAAATGTAAGTGATTCATATTCTTGTTCAACCATATATTGAATAGTGTAACACTGATGGTTCAAGATTATAATTCAATGACTTTGTTCAGTGCACTTTAAGTGGGACAACATTTCTTAAAACAATTCAAATAGTTCAGAACGTTAGTAAAACACAGTAGATCCAAGAGAATAGATCATATATAATCTAACCATCACTTCTCATTTGCTGCGTGCATTAAGGGGTAATTACAATCCAAGGTTCTCAGTGTTCAAATGACTTGGCTGATATTTTTCTTGCCATGGCTAAAATCCAGTGTAATGACAGGAACTAACTGGCCAGGTTTTTATGAACCACCTCCATGCTCTTTGATGCACAAACACAGTGTAACAATGGCATGGTGATTATAGAGAAATGCATCACAATGGGCTATGGGAATAGAAAGAAAAAACTGCAGGGCATGGATGACTAATGCTGCGAAACACATTCCTGGCTCCTACTGTAATATAGATGAATATCGTTTCAATGTTTCAGTATTGTGCTCAGTTGTATTTTACAGCGCTCTATGGTAGGTTCATGGTTCATTTCCAGTAGGTGCAGACAGAGATAACATTGATGAACTGTCTAGAAAACCTGTTGAGAGATTATGCCTCTTTAAGATGGTAACATGGAGTGAAAAGTGATGCTCACAATTTCACTTGTAGTTGGTAATTTCATGAACATTGACGCAAGGGATGATTATTTTAAAACGTATTCATTATATATTACCATGACTGACTGAAACTTGAAAGGTGGGAGATTAAATATTCCTGTCACTAGTTTTTTTAGAATGGTCTTTTGAGTCATGTTATGCAAGGAAATGTTTGGAGTCTGCATGGCTCATATCACTAAACAATAGATTACAGTGTACAGTTGTAGTCTATTTGGTGTCTGGAAATTACTCATGTTCATTTATCTGTATCCACTCTTTTAAATGGAAAGAAACTGAGATGCGTCGCTGCACTACAAAAAAAGGCTATTGGGGTGAGTCTTCAATTATGCCACAAGCATACCTCCCCTCTCCCAAAAAAACACATATTTTAGTTATTCTTTCCTGATGTCAGGGCACTCCCAACGGCAGGTCCCCAGACGTAGGGTTCGGGCTAAGGTGAAAGATCTGTCAAAGTATGTTCTCTCTCCTATACTAAATCCATTAGATTTATGTTGTTACTCTGGGTTTTGTACTTTGCAAATTCAGCTCTCCAGAGTCTCATTTTAAATGTTCTACAAAAAGGATTCAAGTTGATTAGAGAACTTTCAGCTGTACATGTATGTTGTTGCTTATTGTTGATAGTTATTTCACAGTAAGTCCCCAGAGCGGCATATGGAATCTGTGTTTTGCTGTAACTTCTTGACTATCTCACTATTTGCAACTTCACATGCTACAGTACATATATCCTTTCATTATCACTTCTATAAATCAGGTTACAAAAAAATAGATTATGGTTTGTTGAAGGGTGTAATGCATTAATTTCCTATCTACATCACTTAATAACCCGGAGCAGGCTATCCAACTGTACACTAAGGTCAGTGTAACTTGGACACAGCTGATTGGTTCCTTTGTGGACTGAATGAATCATAATGAAAAAGGATCGATGCAAATGAAAGTGCAAGCTCTAAACATGCTATTGAATAGTATTAGCCCCGCAAAATTGTTTCCAGGACATTGAGTAGGGAGTTTTCCCAGATTGCACCATGGCTACGTTTCTCTAGCCATAAGCGGGAGTTATAGTGCACTTTATTCATCCTGGCCATACAGAGAGAGGTCGTCCTTACCTGGCATGTATGGCTCACATAGAGCTCTGTGGATTTCCCGTGGTCATCACGTAATCCAATGCTCTTGCACACCACTGTGCAAAGTCAGGTAATTTGGTTACAATTGCCTCTAATTTGACTTTGCTTGATTTGCTAACATGTGACATTGGTGGTCTTAGCTGACTTCTTCAATAGGTTGAAATTCAGACCACCTCAGTCTTCCCATTTTAAAGCTGATTCCTTTACCTCTCACTGAAGATTTCCTTTTATGTGCTTCCCCAATCCTTTTATAGTCCATCCCTCCTTGGCTTTCTCTCTAGATGGCTTTGAATTAAATAGTTCATTAGTATTTCATACATTAACACTGCTTCCCCTTGAGGATCTTAAGGTAGCGAAGGATAATTATTAGTACATGGGCCTTTATATTATTTGTTATTTAACTGAGAGTTCATTATAGAACATAATTACATATTCTGAATTCCTGTTTGTTATAAGTATAACCATCCTGTTCTCTATTGGCCTTCACACTTTGCTTTTTTCAACTTTGGTAACATGTAGATAGATATTAGTTGCCACAGGGACAATAATGATCATCACTTTGTGGATAGTCAGTAGCCCTCAACATAGCTTCTAATTTGATGGTGTTTTTAAGACAAACATATGCCACAGTGCACTTTTTTGGGTGTTGGCTTTATGTTTGTTGCCAGTGTCTTTTATATTCCATGCACTGTATCATACGCAATGCATTATTACATTGTATTTTCTATTTAGTTCAAATGTTATGTAGAAATGTTTTTGTGTAGGTAGGGAACCATGTGTACCTGGATGAATATAGTCTGACTGTGAGCAGCTGAAGGTAGAACAAGAAAACATTTGTTATCTGATTATTATTTATATTGGAAGCACCACATTTTGCCAACAACACGTCATTAGTCCTTGTGTTTAATTAACAGGTTCTGGTGAAGAACTTTAGCCTCCCAAGTTTTAATGTGATTTGTATCTTCACAGTGCTAATATGCAATGTTTTTAATTCCCTTACGATTCAGTTGTTGAGCAGCATGTTTGTCTCTAGAAGGATTATTATTTGATTAACTGAGCCACAATAAGAGGTCTGAAAACTCACTAAATATAGTGACAAAGTCACTAAATTGACAACACTGTCCATAGGTGTTGTGAATTCTAAATTGATCTTATTTGTTTGCAGAAAATACTAAAATGACAGTTACACAAAATCATAATGACATGATATCAGATTATTATTAACCAGATGGCATAGTTCAAATTGTCACACCCTGCCTATGTTTGCTTGGTATGTTTCTATGTTTTGGTTGGTCAGGGTGTGATCTGAGTGGGCATTCTATGTTACATGTCTAGTTTGTCTAGTTCTATGTTTGGCCTGATATGGTTCTCAATCAGAGGCAGGTGTTCGTCATTGTCTCTGATTGGGAACCATATTTAGGTAGCCTGTTTGGTGTTGGGTTTTGTGGGTGATTGTCCTTGTTCCTGTCTCTGTGTTACTTTGCACCAGTATTAGGCTGTTTTTGGTTTTCCACGTTTATTGTTTTTTGTTAGTTTATTCATGTCTAGTGTCTTTATTAAAAAACATGAATAACCACCACGCTGCGTTTTGGTCCGCCTCTCCTTCACCTAAAGAAAACCGTTACAGAATCACCCACCACAACAGGACCAAGCGGCGTGGTAACGGGCAACAGCAACAGCGGCGCAAAGAGGAATGGACATGGGACAATGTATTGGACGACAAGGGTTGCTACACCTGGGAGGAGATCCTGGCGGGAAAGGATCACCTTCCATGGGAACAGGTGGAGGCAGCTAGGAGAGCAGAGGCAGCCGGAGAGAGGAGCCGGCGATATGAGGGAACACGGCTGGCAAGGAAGCCCGAGAGTCAGCCTCAAATATTTCTTGGGGGGGGGCACACAGGAAGTGTGGCGAAGCCAGGTAGGAGACCTGCGCCAACTTCCTGTGCTTACTGGGGGGCTGGAGAGACCAGGCAGGCACTGTGTTATGCTGTGAAGCGCACGGTGTCCCCAGTGCGGGTGCATAGCCCGGTGCGGTACATTCCAGCTCCGCGTATCAAAAGGTGTGTTTTAAGATCTCTTTTTTGTCACGTCTGCTCCTTCTCCTCAACTCCAGCGTACGACTTCGCCAGAATACTAACCACCGGACCTGGGATTCATTATTACGCACACCTGACACTCATCATTACGTGCACCTGTGAATCATTATGATTCACACCTGGACTCCATTACTTTCATAATTTCCTCTCTTATATGTCACTCTCCCATATTCACTCACCAGTTGGTATTGTTCTTGTGTATCGGCGTACTGCTTTATGTTTGTTGTGTTCTTGGTTTTGATGTTTTATTAAAATGTTGCACCTACTTCCGGCTCACCGCCCCATCATTACAGAATACCAACTCAAAATATGGAAGCAGCAGGACAAGCGGATATCTACCAGATGATCATTGAACAAGATGACCTTCTTCATTAACACCATGATCAGCTGGCTCAACTGGGGACGTCAATGGAAGATGGCAATGGAGGATCTCAACAGTGGAGGATATTCTAGAGCCATTCTACCCAACGAGTCTACCCAGCACACCAGCCCATTCAACAACCCACTCAGGTCAGCGTCTATCCCTCCAGAAGAAATATGACGGAACAGCATTCTAATACCGTGGCTTCCTCCTTCAGTGATCCCTCTATTTCATACATCAGATGGGAGCTCCCACCACTGAGAGGTCTAAGGTTGCCACGTTTATTTCTCTGCTGACTGGGTGAGCATTGGAATGGGCTATGGCCGTCTGGGAGAGAGGAGGAGCTCGAGTCTTATGAGGGGTCCATGGCTCTGTTTAATGTATATTTGATCATCCTGCAGAGGGCAGAGAGAGGTGATTGTTCGCTTCAGCTCCATCAGGGGAATCAGACAGCTGCTGAGTATGCGCTTCCCTTCCAGACAGTAGCAGCTTCTAGTGGCTGGAATGAGCCGGGGCTCAGTACGTTATTTAGAAGAGGTCTGCGCGAGGAGTTCCAGATGGAACTGGCCTGCCAAGATGACAACCTCACCCTGGAGACACTCATTGCTTTGGCCAGCCGTCTGGATAACCTCCTCCGGGAGCGTCGGCATCTCCATCGCTTCTCTTCCTCCTTCGGCGAGTGTTCGTGATCAGAGCCTGAACCCATAGAGGTAGGGTTCACATGCCTTCCCGCAGCGGAATGACGCAGACGGATACAGCTGGGGCTCTGTCTGTAATGTGGCCAGAGGGCGCACAAGCGCCAGCGGTGTCGGTTACTTCAGAATCCGGGATCCACTAGAGCAGAGGGACGATCATGTGAAGTTACATCCCCTGGACCAGGAGTGAGAATTCCATCTACTGCTCTTCCTGTTAGCCAGAGTGATGGGTACTAAAAATAGTCTAACTGTTCCTCATGCCCTGTCTACAGCTTTCGGTGATTCCGGCACCGTGAGGATCTTTATGGATCAGACCCTTGCCTCCTCTCTCAATGTTACTACCTACCCCTGCTCCTTTTCCGGTTCAAGGTCTCGACTGTCGGCTTCTAGGATCCGGAACCATCACACACATCACCCAACCACTCACGCTCACAGTGGAGCCCAATCATCAGGAAAACATCCCCTTCATCACCAGTGCACCAGTTCACAAGATCATCCTCGGCCTACCTTGGCTTCAGTGCCATAACCCTACCATCACATGGTTGAGGATGAGAATCACCAGCTGGTCACCTGAATGCCGGAAGACCTTTCCCCTGTGGTTCCATGTCGGTTGAGAGTCCTGTGGTTTCCCTCCAGCCCAACATCCCGGAGGCATATCAGGATCTACGGGAGGTATTCTCCAAGACCCGCGCTACCTGTCTCCCTCTTCATCGCCCCTGGGACTGTGCCACTGACCTGTTTTCTGGTGCTACACCTCCACGCAGATGCATCTACCCTCTGTCGGTGGCTGAGACCCAGGCCATGGAGGACTACATTCAAGAGGCGCTCCAACATGGTTTAATCCGCAGGTTCACGTCCCCTGCATCGGCTGGTTTCTTCTTTGTGGCCAAGAAGGAGGGAGGATTACGCCCTTGTCATTGAGTCCATGGTAATCGATACATCACCACAAAGTATTGGTACCCTCTCCTGCTGGTGCCGTCAGCCATCAAATAGCTCTGCGGGGCTCGGTTCCCTCACCAAACTGGACCTGCGGAGTGCCAACAATCTCATTCGCATTCGGGAGGGGGATGAGTGGAAGATGTCTGGTCACTACGAGTATTTGGTTATGCCATTTGGCTTAGCCAATGCTTTGTCAGTGTTCCAGGCATTCATCAACGAGGTGTTCAGGGACATGCTCGGACATCAGGTGATTGTGTACATTGATGACATCCTCATCTTCTCGACCAACCTTGAAGATCACTTAATATTACGTTCGAGCAGTCCTGGAACTCCTTTTGGCTAACCACCTGTTCGTCAAGGCAGAGAAGTGCCAATTCCACCACAGGGCTGTCTTCATTTTGGGCTACCAAATCAGCCTGCAGAGAGTGAGGATGGAGGACAAGAAGATAGATGCGGTAAGGTCATGGCCAGTCCCAACCACCAAGGGTTTACAACGGTTTTTGGGGTTTGCCAGCTTTTACTGCTGCTTCATCAGGAACTTCAGCGCCGTCGATGCCCCGCTCACCTTCCTCCTCAAGGGTGGGCCTCGTAGGTTGGTTTGGCCTCAAGCAGCCGGCGAGTCCTTTCGTCTCCTCAAGGGGCATTTCACCTCTGTTCCCTTGCTAAAACACCCATACCCCACTCTACCTTTTGTGGTTGAGGTAGATGCATCGGAGGTGGGTGTAGGGGCAGTTTTGTCACACAGACAGGGGGACCCACTGACATTGTATCTTGTGCTTTCTTCATGAAACTGTCCCCCGCAGAGGACTTACGATGTCAGCGATCGGGAGCTCTTGGCGGTGAAGTTGGCACTAGAGGAGGGGAGACACTGGCTGGAGGGTGCCAAGGAACCATTCATCATCCTCACTGACCATCGGAACCATCGAAACGAAATACTGTCACGTATGCTCCTCCCCTCAGTGTACGACATCGCCAGAATACTAACCTCCGGTCCTAGGATTCAGGGGCCCTCACCTCCTCCCTTGTAGGCCGTCTCGTCATTGTTGGTAAATGACCCAGGGTCTTGAGCTTAATGACGAGTTTGGAGGGTACTATGGTGTTGAATGCTGAGCTGTAATTGATGAACAGCATTCTCACATACTTTGCTCATTTTTTGCTCCTTGTTGAGCCCAGCAAGACCCTAGTCTAATATTTTTTTCAATGTGTGTGACATACTGTGAAAGCATAGCTTTATGACACTGAATATCTACAGCCATACACATATTTTCATTGACGTTGTACTTTCAATTGGTTGGGGTATCTTTCCAATTTGTTTCTTTGTAATCATAATTATTTTCTCCTGAATAACTGCCTAGTTGATGTAAATTAAAATTGCAGTTGGAGACAATCTATTTGTGAAATCACTAGTGCTCTGTAATAACAGCGTTTGCTCCGTATAGTTCACAATGTTCGTCTCCAATGAGAAAACACTATTGTCACTCCGGAAATGTACTCTGAAAGGAATAAAAGATAAAAGGTGTAATGAATGGTTTCTTTCACAGGAGAAAAACAGAGGAAGTAATATAATGGCACCATGATAAAACGTCACCCAAAGCCTTCAGACCTTCAAAACATCACAGCCTCTAAGGCCATTGTGTGAATAAGTCAGACTGACATGACAATGCATGGCATGTTTATGTATTTACATGGACCTTATTTGCATAATACAAATGCTCAACCAAGAGCTGAATGCCAATGTCTTGTCCTATGTTAAGCTGAGAGGGTAGGTGATATGATATCTTGTCCAATAAATGATGGCATTGTGTGATTTGTCTTTTAATTCTTTAACTGGATGGAACTTGGTTGGAGATGTACTTTCATTCCAGTCTGGTTAGGACTCATATGCCTCATGTTTTGATACTCATATGTTCAGCTTTCTTTTACTCTATTACACTATATAGACTTTTTTGTATACGGCAAAACAGTGAAATATTTATTTGATAAGATCAAATTTGACATGTCCCGATGAAATAAATGTAAGTGTGCCAGATAACAAAGGCAGACTGAGTAATTAGTCCTCGCGAGTGCCTTTGTTGCAACTGAAGAAGAAAAAACTGTTTATTATTAATGGCATAGTATCAAATTAGTAACATTGTCCACCTTCTCAGAAAAAGAGCCCACATTTCTTATTAGATAAGGATTAAGATTTAAAGATGAAATATCCAGTTGTCACATCAAGGGTAATGGCAATGATAAGCAAAAACCATATCATTTTTCTTCTCATTAAAAATATCTCCTCGTTTTGCAGAGGAATGTTGCTGCGAGATGGATGACAGCCCTGGGACTACATTTCTACAACACAAGCTGATGTGAAATATTTAATTGAACACCCCTTCCTGCTTCACTGATCACAGCTCCAACTCAAATTTAACTTGTCCTTATCAAGCCTCACCCACCACCCACCCCACTCTGACACTTTGTGAAGGCTTCTATTTGAAAGCTGTCCGGATCTCCTCTTTACTCTCGTTTGTGTGTGTGGCTGGCAAGATGGAAATAAATATTGTTACTCTGACTGCTGGGCATTCAAATTGGAACTCCTGTCCTGGCATGGGACAAACTGATCTATGTTGGAAAGTGTGCTTGTTATGTCATTTGCTTGTGTCATGTTGTTACTTTTCTATGCTAATGTTAAATGTGAGGCCAAACAATAATGGGCTAGTTAGAAAATCAGACCATTATCAAGGTTAGGGAAAACTTAGTTAAGTGTGAACAATTAATTGTGGTTCCCCGTACAGTAATCGAGAGTTAATAATCAAAGCCATTTCAGTATTATCACCATTTAGACAATACTTAGAGAGGCGGCAGGTATCCTAGTGGTTAAAGAGTGTTGGGATGGTAAACGGGCTGGTAAACGAAAGGTCGCTGGTCTGAGTCCCCGAGCCAGCTAGGTCAATAATCTGTCTATGTGTCCTTGAGCAAGGCACTTAACCCTAATTGCTTCTATAAGTTGCTCTGGATAAAAGTGTCTGCTAAATCACTAAAATGTAAAAAGGTACATTTTTATATAAAGAGTAGAATGGTTGAGTTTCCATTGAGTGCCCTAGCTACATAAGCTAGGCAGACGTAAGTAGCATGACACAAACTGAGAGTGAGAAAGAGACAGAGAGATGGTTTGAAATTTGGACTGGTTATGCTTTCAAGCTAATAGATGGTGGGTACGTGTATCCTCACAGAGATTTGTTCTACATCAACAACATAATGCTTTCAGACAGATTCAGCACCATACATCTGGTGGACAGCTCCCCTACAACCATACTATAAACCTTGAACGTCTTGGGGGGGTTGGGTGGCTTCTGAACACAAAACAATGTTTTGAACACAAAACAATATTGATTGCATTTGAGTGTGTGATATTATGTCATCTCAAATCTTAATTTGCAAAACTAGATATCCAAATAAAGTGGTATCGAAAGAGTTTTGATCTGATGAATTTAACATACTGTATTTTCTTGATTGTAAAGGTTCTTGAGTCATACCCAATTACATTGAGTAGAAATGACCGGATCCAATTTAAACAATTTACAGCCATGCATTATGTTATCCCTGAGAAGATTCATAGCATCCAGGGGTGAAGTCATCCTGTAATTCTTGCTGACGCATGTGCTTAAAGATAATACATTTGCTATAAACGGGTGTCACTTAGCCAAATGATGCTATAAACATGCCATAGCTGTTCAAATCCTGAGCAGAGTGGCAAGAGATATTAAAATCATATTTCATCTACTCAACCTTCAGAGTAAAAAACATGACATCTTATAGACACTCAGTTGAAGATTCACACCTCATAATGTATCTGCTGTGTACATACAGGAAATCTTCATCCAGTCATTTCCATTCCCCTTTATTATGTGAAATTTCATTCAAATCATACCATGAATTTATGATGTTGTATTGGACTATATTCCCTCTTCACTGTACAGTATGGTTAGGCGTATTCCACTGGGGATGAACACAACCCAAGGCAGGTGTCTCCTCAATGTGGGAGGCATACAGTGGAAAAACCATGCATGCAATCTGATAAGAGTCGCAATCCTTTACTTGTCTCAACTCATACGGTAAAAGAGCAAGTTTCTTGACAAATGGCCTTGTAAATCTGACATTGTCTTGCATTGGAGTAGACACCAGTCATTTGAGATGTCACTGACTGTCAACCAACGACCCAGAGCACGGAAAAAAGAGTGAGGAGAGTGACGCAAATAAGGCATCATTACCATGTGGGCAAAAGGAAGTGTGTCACTGAGTAACACAATGTTAGAGTTTTGTTTAAATGTAAGTCTCTAGTAAGGACTGCTGAGAGTTTTGACAGGATTATTACAACAATGTCATGCATTGGTTCCTCAAATAATACCGCAAATTCATTTACATTGCAGTTATTATAATAACAATCTGAATCAGTCACCATTTGTGCTTCAAAGAGCTTTCATTCTACAAAAATATGATACCCGTAACATGTGCAAGATACCTGAAGTATGCATACACAGTCTTACTGCAGATATACATTATTCAAGGCATATCTTTATTTTACATTACACCTTCTTTATACAAGGGAAGTATTTAATGAATCCAAAAACCTCAGTATCGTGGCAAGTCCTAACACAATGAAGGGATATTGAAAAAAATGGAGCTTGTACCAACACTACTATTGCCACTCAACATTCTGTAGACCAAAGACTCAGGAATTTCAAGATATACCCTGGATCATGACCTTGCATCTGAAAAGGCCTTTGACAGTGCAAAAGGCAGGACCTATCAATGCTATAATGCTCACATATGGTTTCATTTTTCCCCTTCCTTCAAATCCCCTAGGCCTCTGCCAGGGAATCTGCTGCCCTGAGGCAATTAGAGTAGCTGTCAATGCAACAAACCGAGAGGCTGATGCCATTCAGTGGGAAAGGGGGTAGGAGCAGTAGCAGGGAGGAATACAGAACCTCCTCTACACCAACACTTTTAAAGCATCAGCAGCAGGACCTTGCTTGCAATATACAGTTTTTTTGTGTGCAGTGGTTCCACAAATGAAGCATATAAGTGAGAAGTCCCTTTCTTAATTTGTATAGATAAGGTTGAAAGAAAACATACTCTCCCTAAAGACAGCAACATTTTTGCTACTCGTTACCTTGAATATTAACGAGCTGTTCAGATGTGATTATACTGTATGATGTGGAGATTAGAAAATTCTGAGCAATTTTATTTTCTCTCTTTCCTCCCTTTGAGTTGTCCATGTATTTTTAACGTTTTCAGGAAATCATTTGCAGATGACCCACGAAGAGGGTTGTATATTGTGTTGATAGATAGAGTATATCAACGATATTTTATCCTTGCCAACTCGGAAACCCCAAAACAATTATTGCATATGCACAGGTACAAACAGAGAAATAGGAATGTAAAACAGACAATCAGTAAACATCAAAGGTTACCCGGTGAGTGTTTACTCTGCCAGGCTAATTATCCTCTTCTTGAGTCTTAATCAACAAACATGTTATTTGAAGCTGTTAGAGTAACACACTAGTGACTCGGGGAGGGCATATTTGTCTGACTCCTGCTCGCAATATCAGGTTGGCTCGTACGAGGCTAGCTCAGACATAGCTTTCTTGAGCAATTCCCATTGTCAGCTTCAATTATGCTATTGTGGATTAACATGAAATACGAGCTACGATGGTCTAAAATGAAGCTTGATTCCAGATTAGTGTCAGAAACTGCATTCCAGCATGGTAGCATAGCAACACCATGGACGCTTACATGTTTTCTCTATCTGTTCAATATGACACTCTTGGCTCTGTGACTTTAGCGGTATGCTGTTGATTACAAATGTCAACCAACACTTCACATCCTGGCATGCAAACTATACATATTCACACCAGTAATCTCCACTGTATTTCACTGATCATCATTTTTGTCTTGCTCCTTGCTTAGTTTCCAACTTCAATGAATTGTAAAACATGTGTGATCAAGAGATATGTAATTACTGTTAAAATGGTAATAGTCTCCATCCCAACTGACAGTTCCTCAGTTCAAAATTCATTTTTCAGCCTCAGTAATTGCCTCCTGATTATGTATACAGCTGTGGAGTCCCACAACCATCTATTGTAACCATAACCCACTATAATATTATGCTCTCTGATCTTTTATTTAGTACTAAACTTTTCCCCTAGGAATAGGAAAAGTAACAATGACTGCAGATAGCACCTTGCACCAAGGGGTGGAGGTAAACAGATAGAATCAGGAAAACAAAGGTTGAGCAATATCAGGAGAACCTTCTCCTCTCCTCCCATGTGAGGTGTCATAGTTAGGATGAGACACATTTGGTTTGACCACATATTAACACCCACATCTGGATGTAAACCGGGTGTAAACGTGGTTGTTGCAACGTTTATTATTGTTCTTTGGTAGGCCAGTCGGTAAAGATCAGTCTTAAGGGATGCTTTAAATGTCCCAACAGTTTGAGAAACCCAGAAATGTACAGGAAGGTTTTTCTGAAGGTCTGGAGTGAGAAAGGAAAAGGACTTGTCCTCATTCACGGTCAGAACACAACCTTGTCCACCTTGGGAGATGGTTTCCCCAGATTACAATTTGTCCCAAAGTGTTCACACCTGGCCATTGTGATCGGATTTTACTGGACGCGATCCTTTCATTGGACGCATTTTAATAACAGGCGTAAATAGGGTCCAACAGAGCAAAGGGTCCTGATTACATACAGTATATGTTTACAGCAACTTGAAAAAGTCCCAGCATTAATCCCATGGAGATTTTTGCCTCAAATCAAATTGCAAAGAAAAACATTAACAATGCAAACTTAGATTATGGGTTATGATAGGTTAGGACAATTGTACAGTACTTGTAAATTGTGAGTGTAGGTACAATGAGTATAACAAAAAATTACCATTGAACAACAGGAAATATAGATTATGCCTGTAAAATACAGATTGTGCCTCTAATCCAATGTATTCACAGTGTTGATGGAAGAGAACCATAATGGGTTCCATACCTTGTGATAAATTCAGGGAAATATGCTGTATCAGCATTTCTTTATGTGTTCATAAAGTCTTGCAAGTCTCATTGCTGGTGAAGAAATTCTCTTTGGCTGGACTTATTTCTAGTCTAAAGATACATAGAACAATTTATCTTCAAAATAGGTAACAAATAAATAAGTCTTACAACCATAATCAAACTACATGCTACACCCACCTGTACGCACACACACACACACACACACACACACACACACACACACACACACACACACACACACACACACACACACACACACACACACACACACACACACACACACACACACACACACACACACACACACACACACACACACACAGTCCCGTACGTCACTGTCCCAAAGTACCTAAAGTCCCAGGAGCCTACCTGAACTCAAACCACAGTGAGAGTGAGTCCATCCTTTTCAAGGAGGTCAATATGAAGAGAATTTAGCCAATGATATATCCTCCCTCATCCACCTGAACATTTCTCAGCTGTCATTACCATCCAGACTCAATAACGTTGAGAGACTGTCCTGACCAAGGTAAAACCTCTCAGTCACTGTGTCCCAGTCCCTTCCAGCTTATCTCACGGCCATCACATGAAGCTTAAATTAACTAATCAGAAATGATCCAACACCTGGTCCAGCCTCTTTCCATATACCAACCTAACATTATCTTACTGTAACAAACAAACCAGTTCTCTGTGTGGAGCTCGCTGATAATCCTTTATACCTGTGGAAAGGGGAAACAAATAGCCCAATCGCTTGAGCATTTGTCTAGACTCATTGAAACCTTAATGTTTTAATTAACTCAACATTGAGAAATAGCTGTAATATCTAATCACTAAAAGGCTGAGGGGAAGATGAAGTCACATTTAATAGGCTACCTCATTATAAGTTATTAGGCCTGGCTCCATTATTGTCTCATGATGATGGTGGCCGCCACTTTCTATCCTTTAATAATGCAGCACAAATTGGCATGGTGTGTTATGCTTTGTTTATAGTGACCTCTGTATGACAGCTCTTCATTTTCACAGGTAAAGCATAGGTGACCTTTGTAAGACTTTAGTTGGCAAATTATATTGTTGAAGATTTATTGCGTGTAATGTTCACGGTAGATGAGCTTAATACAAGATAAACTCATGAAGGACAAGCTCCTTATAAAGGACAGAATAAGGGACAGAATTTTGTTTTACGTAGTATGAAAAGTTGCCTCTCGCATGTTCAATAGCAGAATACGAAGAAAATAAATGAGGTTAGCCATACAGTGTCTTGGTAACCTGGAAAGTGTTACCAATATATTGACTCAATTTAAATGGATTAATGATAACAATTATTGTTTTCCATAATCAAAATGATAACATTACATTCAGGTTCTGGGCAAAAAATTTTTTTTAAATCTTTATTAGCTATCAGTCAAACAATTGTTAAGGAATGGTATACAGGTATGCATGGGCCCTAAGCTAGTTTTCATGCCTTCCTCCCTTCTTGATGACCCTCACAGCAAACATATCTTCATAGAAGTGGTGCTGATGCGGTCCAAGTTTAGAATGGGGTTAACGGTTTGTAACTAAAATTCCCTTACTCAATATATTTTAAGAGTGAAGGATGGTAAAATGGCATTTAGGCTTGTTATGGTATTCTTGTTTCACATATTTGTGTGTCAGTTGCTAGGAAACTAAAAGGATAGTGAATGAAAGAAACGGTAAGTAAGATACAGACAGTATTTGATCACAGAAATCATTTCTGTGGTATTATGTGGTGTTTTCTGTTCATATGGTAACAATGTTATTACAATGTTATTTTGAAAATGAACAGTACGCTTGGGAAAGGAAGGGAATACAAGGGTTAAAAAGTAATGTAAACAAGGTTATATTGTGCTACTTTCTACATAGTTTTTCTCTTCGCTCCTTGCCTGAAGCCTCCCTCTCTGGATGACGCTGTCCATGGTGCTGAACCTACAGTTTGACTTTCAAACCATGCCTAAAGTGTTGTAGCCAGTAATGGTATCCTTTTTCCTTCTTAAAAAAATGCTGTCTGACACAAAATATGTTTTTGCCAGTGAATGTATTTCCTGTATTTGCTGTAAATGATTTGAACTGTGATTTTGTCACACCTGTGGAAATCCAGTGAAGACATTGGAGCTTATGGGGGATGAAGGATCCTAGTTGATGGCATCATTCACCCTGCCTCAATCAATGTGTGTCTTCCCCTATCTCTCCAGTCAACATTCCTCAATGCCACATTAACTCTTCTTGTGTTAAAACCCATTTTCACCATGGCCAATGATACATGTATTGTCAAAAACAGGCAACATTTGCAGTCATCTGAGCTACTGCGAGGAATACTAGTGCATGGCAAAGAGCATCTAAACAATATTTCAATATGACAAAAATGTTGATTCTATACCAATATTTGTATTAATATTGACTACCAATAAGCATGTGAAGGCAATGATCAGTCCAGTACTTTACACCAAAATTCACCAGGTTTACTATAAACGTAATCATCTAACATAATGTGTCACAATTATGCCTGTGGTACTGTAACACGTTGAAGTGGTTTGTTTTGACAGCTAACAGTCCAGATGAATCTATAAAGACACTCCAGACCTCTCTCTCCATTGCTGCTCTATACTCTACTGGCTTCTGTCAATGTTTTTTTTTTCTAGAGAGTGAGTGCACTCTTGGGAGGAGAAGCAGTGATTTTCAACATACTGCCAGTTTTTTTTTGCTGACATTGTGGGCAAAACGCAGGTGCATTCGTTATCCTGTAATTACCCTGCTGTTAGTCCTCTGGTCTATTATTCATTACATGCATTCTCCACACAGCCCAGTGACAGGAAGGGGAGAATGGATGAGCACCACAGATAGGGCTAACCATATCAGCCCCTGTACCACCATCATTAATACTGCACAAAAGGTGAGAGCTACATCATCACAGTTCAAGGCCACTCCGAAATGACCCTTGCGTACCTACATTGACAGAGAAGAGAATGTCTGGCTGTGCTATCATTGTTTTTTGTTGAGTTAAAATGGAGCGAAAAAAAAGTTTAAAGTACGTTCAGGAACCTTTTCTCTGTGACGCAGATTCTTTGCAAAACTCTTATTGGTATAAGAAGCCAAAATAAAATGGAATTCACAAATAAATAAAAATATTTAAAATTATTTATAGACACAAATGATACATAAGACATTTAGGAAATGGAGAATTGCTGGGAAAAATGTGCCACCATAAATGATGCTTTAATAAACTCTTCACAGTGAACATAACACTCAGAGGCTGATCATGTTTCAGGGGTTGAATGCAGGCAAACTCAGCAGGCCTGGGAGGATGTAAGAAAGAGTGCACTGAATCACTCCAAGGGGATCATGGCACCAGAGGAGCGCTTACTCTCATAGCAGCAAGGAAAACAAGGGAAGCTAGATCTGTGCGACTAAGGGGAGAATAAATTGACCCTGTATCGATCCTGGAGCAAGCCCGGCAGACAACAGAGCTGGCACAGGGAAGGGGCTCATCAGCCCTGGAGATGCGACACACGTGTAAGAATAAGGGCTTGCTTGAAGTAAAGGATCAAATGGTGTCCTAAACAGAGCAAGATGTAAGCGTCTCAACAGGGACACCAATCAACCTTTATAACATTAAAGTGGATCAAGGCGCTCTGTGATTTTCTTTGTTGCCATTTGACCTTTGGTGGCAAAAATCCTTAAAAGTGGTTTTAGCTTCTGTGTTAAAGGCCAATAATTATTTTACGATAAATTGAAGGATATCTGTTCACTTTAGATAGAGAGTGCCAAAGAAGGGCATACACGCTGCAATGGTGTTTGACATATGCTTGGCGTGTCAGACTACTGTCATTAAAACGAAAGCTGGCCGTCCAATCTAGGTACAGATCCAGTAACCACTTCAAAACACGTTGATATGCAATCCATTCACGCACACTGGTGCAGCAGCTGCGTCCTATAGATTAGTTACACAACCATTTGCATGATGTAGTCAGCGAGCGTTCCACTGTATTCACAGCCTTTAGAGGGAATGACAACAAGCCATTTTGGAGTTGGATTCCAGGCTTCACAAAATAGATTTATGGGAAGGCCCTGCAGCCATTTTTACTGAAGCAGAGAATAAGCTACTTATTCAGATTCAGAAATCTTACTTGTCATGCGCATCAGAGTTGAGTTTACTACATTTATTAGAAGAGGAAAGTGGGGTAAGTCAAAGATGGAACTTGAGCCACCCTTGTTTCAAGGAAACCACACACAAAATGAATAATTTAACCAAATCTTTAGGAAGAGGTCATAATAACATGGAGTCTGTGAAGGAAGGAAACACTTGGAAAAAGTGGTAAGCAAGCTAAGTCCCAGAAAAAGGCCCCCAAAAATATTTTTAACAAGTCAAATTAATTTATTGTGTTAGAGGTTTCATGATGCTTGTATCTACCAAAGTAGGTCATTTTAAGATTGAAGCGTATACTGTGTAGAACAATGTGAGGTTCTAAACCTAGCATGAAAGTGCATCCTCGTAGCTGTGTGAGCTAGTATAAACTCAGCAAAAAAAGGAAACGTCCCTTTTTCAGGACCCTGTCTTTCAAAGATCATTTGTAAAATCCAAAAAACTTCACAGATCTTCATTGTAAAGGGTTTAAACACTGTTTCCCATGCTTGTTCGATAAACCATAAACAATTAATGAACATAACACCTGTGGAACGGTCGTTAAGACACTAACAGCTTGCAGACAGTATGCAATTAAGGTCACAGTTATGAAAACTTAGGACTCTAAAGAGGCCTTTCTACTGACTCTGAAAAACACCAATAGAAAGATGCCCAGGGTCCCTGCTCATCTGTGTGAATGTGCCTAATGCATGCTGCAAGGAGGCATGAGGACTGCAGATGTGGCCAGGGCAATCATTTGCAATGTCCATACTGTGAGACTCCTAAGACAGAGCTACAGGGAGACAGGAAGTACAGCTGATCGTCCTCGCAGTGGCAGACCACGTGTAACAACACCTGCACAGGATTGGTACATCCGAACATCACACCTGCGGGACAGGTACAGGATGGCAACAACAACTGTCCAAGTTACACCAGGAACGCACAATCCCTCCATCAGTGCTCAGATTGTCCGCAATAGGCTGAGAGAGGCAGGACTGAGGGCTTGTAGGACTGTTGCAAGGCAGGTCCTCACCAGACATCACCGGCAACAACGTCGCGTATGGGCACAAACCCACCATCGCTGGACCAGACAAGACTGGCAAAAAGTGCTCTTCACTGACTTGTCGCGGTTTTGTCTCACCAGGGGTGATGGTCGGATTCATGTTTATCGTCAAAGGAATGAGCGATACACCGAGGCCTGTACTCTGGAGCGGGATCGATTTGGAGGTGGAGGGTGGTCTGGGGCGGTACATCACAGCATCAACAGACTGAGGTTGTTGTCATTGCAGGCAATCTCAACGCTGTGAGTTACACCGAAGACATCCTTCTCCCTCATGTGGTATTCCTCCTGCAGGCTCATCCTGACATGATCCTCCAGCATGACAATGTCACCAGCCATACTGCTCATTCTGTTCATGATTTCCTGCAAAACAGGAATGTCAGTTTCTGCCATGGCTAGCAAAGAGCCCGGATCTCAATCCCATTGAGCACGTCTGGGCCCTGTTGGATCGGACAGTGAGGGCTAGGGCCATTCCCCCAAGAAATGTCCGGGAACTTGCAGGTGCCTTGGTAGAAGAGTGGGGAAACATCTCACAGCCAGAACTGCCAAACTGGTGCAGTCCATGAGGAGGAGATGCACTGCAGTACTTAATGCAGCTGATGGCCATACCAGATACTGACTGTTACTTTTGATTTTGACTCCCCCTTTGTTCAGGAACACATTATTCTATTTCTGTTAGTCACATGTCTGTGGAACTTGTTCAGTTTATGTCTCAGTTGTTGAATCTTGTTATGTTCATACAAATATTTACACATGTTAAGTTTGCTGAAAATAAACACAGTTGACAGTGAGAGAACGTTTCTTTTTTTGCTGAGTTTCGTTAAGAAGGTTGCCATGTGGCAAGTTGAACCATGGCCATGTGGCAAGTTGAACCATGGCCATGTGGCAAGTTGAACCATGGCAATGTGGCAAGTTGAACCATGGCCATGTGGCAAGTTTAACCATGGCCATGCGGCAAGTTTAACCATGGCCATATGGCAAGTTGAACCATGGCCATGTGGCAAGTTGAACCATGGCCATGTGGCAAGTTTAAGCATGGCCATGTGGCAAGTTTAACCATGGCCATATGGCAAGTTGAACCATGGCCATGGGGTAAGTTGAGCCAATAGTTGATCCAATGGCAAGGTCAAAATGACAAAATATTGTATTTGTCACATGCGCCGAATTAATAGAGGTGTAGACTTTACCATGAAATTCTTGCTTACAAGCCCTTCCCAACAATGCGGAGTTTAAAAAAAGAAAAATCAAAATGGAGCTATATACAGGGAGTACCAGTACCAGATCAATGTGCAGAGGTATGAGATATTTGTGGTAGATACTGTATGCACTTCGAGGCAGAGTAATCGTGACTAGGCATCAGGATAGATAATAAGAGTATAATAAAGAACAGAGTAGCAAAAGTGTAGAAGTGTAAAAGTGTGTACTTTGTGTGTATGGGTGTGTGTGCATGTATTTGTGTGTTTGTGTTGTGTCGTATGTGTGTGTATGTGTGTGTGTTATTTGTGTGTGTGCGTATGTAGTGTATGTGAATGTATAAGAGTGACAGTGCAGTGTTGAGTGTGGGTAGATTCAGTGCAAGATATGGTTAGTGCAGATAGTCCAGGTAACCATTAAATTAGCTATTTAGCAATCTTATGGTTATTTAGCAGTCTTATGGCTTGGGTGTACAAGCTGTCTCGGACCCTGTTGGTCGGAACCTCTGGTAGCGTTTGCCGGATGGCAGTAGAGTGAACAGTCTATGTCTTGGGTGGTTGGAGTCTTTGGCAATTCAGGCCTTCCTCTGACACCACTTGATATAGAGTTCCTGGATAGCAGGGAGCGTGGCCCCAGTGATGTACTGGGATGTCCTCACCACACTGAAGTGCTTTGCGTTCGGGTGGTGCATTTACCATACCATGTGGTGATGCAGTCAGTCAAGATACTCTCGATGGTGCAGTTGTTTAAAACTTCTTGAGGATCCACGGGCTCATGCCAAATCTTTTCAGCCTCCTGAGGGGGAAGAGGCTCTGTCGTGCCCTCTTCACAACTGTGCGGGTGTGTGTGGACCATGTTAAGTCCTTAGGGCTGTGGACTCCAAGGAACTTGAGCTGTCGACCCACTCCACTACAGATCTGTGGATGGGGGCATGCTCTCTCCTTTTTCTCCTGTAGTCCACAATCAGCTCCTTAAACGTTCTTACTGACGTTTAAGGAGAGGTTGTTGTCCTGTTACCACACTGATAAGTCTCTGACCTCCTCCCTGTAGGCTGTCTCATCGCCGTCGGAGATCAGGACTACCACCATCGTCAGCAAACTTGATGATGGTGTTGGAGTCGTGCGTGACCACGCAGTCGTGGGTGAACAGGGAGTACAGGAGGGGACTAAGCACACAACCCTGAGGGGCCCCTGTGTTGAGGGTCAGCTTGGCAGAGGTGTTGTGACCTACCCTCACCACCTGGGACCAGCCAATCAGGAAGTTCAGGATTCAGTTGCAGAGGGAGGTGTTCAGTCCCAGGGTCTCCAGGTTGGTAATGAGCTTGGAGGGGACTATGGTGTACATCACTGAGCTGTAGTCTATGAACAGCATTCTCAGATAGTTATTTCCCCTCTTGTCCAGGTTGGAGAGGGCAGTGTGATGTACAATTGAGATTGCATCCTCTGTGGATCTGTTGGGGCAGTATGCGAATTGGAGTGGGTCTAGCTTGTCTGGGATGATGATGCTGATGTGTGTCATAATCAGCCTTAACATTGGGATAGGCGTGCCGCTAGCGGGACACCTCAACAACATCCAGTGAAATTGCAAAGTGCCAAATTCAAATTACTATAAATATTTAACTTCATAAAATCACAAGTGTAATACATCAAAATAAATCTTAACTTGTTTTTAATCCAGCCGCCAGATTTCAAATAGGCTTTATGGCGAAAGCAAACCATGCGATTATCTGAGGACAGCGCCCTACATGAAAAACATATTTCAACCAGGCAGGTGCGAAACAAATGTCAGAAATAGCGATATAAAAAATGCTTTACCTTTGATGATCTTCTTCTGTTGGCACTGCATAAGGTCCCAGTTACATCACAAATGGTCCTTTTGTTCAAAAATGTCCTTCTTTATATCCATAAAAACTCAGTTTAGCTGGCGCGCTTCAGTCAATAATCCACTCAGTTTCTCGCCATCAAAATGCATACAAAATGAATCCCAAACGCTACTAATAAACTTTTCCAAACAAGTCAAACAACGTTTATAATCAAACCTTAGGTATCCTAATACACAAGTAAACTATAAAATTTAAGAAGGAGAATAATATGTTCATTACCGGAGTTAAGAAAGAACGCGCTTTCCTCCACGCGCTTGGAAACACTACAGCCAAAATGGGAGCCACCTAGAAAAACTACAATTTCTGGGTCATTTTTCCAAAAACCAGCCTGAACCTCTTTCTAAAGACTGTTGACATCTAGTGGAAGCCCTAGGAACTGCAATTTGGGAGGACTTGGGCTTGTAATTATAGTACAATCCATTGAAAACAGTGGTAAGCTGAATATTTTTGGGGCGGGATGGTTTGTCCTCGTGGTTTCGCCTGCCTTATCAGTTATGTTATACTCACAGACATAATTTTAAGAGTTTTAGAAACTTTAGAGTGTTTTCTATCTAAATCTACCAATTATATGCATATCCTAGCTTCTGGGCCTGAGTAACAGGCAGTTTACTTTGGGCACACTTTTCATCCGGAAGTGAAAACACTGCCCCCTATCCCAATGAAGTTTTTTAAGCACTTCACAATTACAGATGTGAGTGCTACAGGCTGATTGTCACTTAGACAGGTTACCCTGGAGTTATTGGGAACAGGGACAATGGTGGTCAGCTTGAAACATGTTGGGATTACAAACTGGGACAAGGAGATATTGAAAATGTCTGTGAAGACACTTGCCAGCTGGTCTGCGCAAGCTTAGAGAAAACTCCCTGGTATTCCACCCGGTGGCCATGTGAGTGTTAAGCTGTTTTAAAGTTTTACTCACATCGTCCACAGAGAGCGAGACCACACAGTCATCCGGAACAACAGGGGCTTTCACTCAAAACTTAGTGTTGTCTTCCTCAAAGTAAGCATAAAAGGCATTTAGCTCGTTTGGGAGTTCTGCATCACTGAGCAGCTCATGGTTGGGTTTCCCTTTGTAATCTGTTATCATCTGCAAGCACTGCCACATGTGACGATGGCCGGAGCCGGTGTAATAGGATTCCACCTTCCTCCTATATTGTCCTTTTGCATGTTTGAGGTTGGAATTGAGCAAATTGAAGTGTTTTCTTCCCAGGTAAGACATTATCGCTGGGATATGAGATAATAACAGGCCCTGGCCTATGTTAATAGTGTACAAAGAAATTCCAAAGTGTTTGTTAGGTGTTAAGTATGTGTACAAGATGATTAAAAGACAAAAGTGATTGTGATTGTGTTGAATTGTGTTTGGGAAGTAAAGGTATACATGGCTTTAAAAAGGTAGTGGTAATATTTAATTCAGTACAGAAATGTGTAGGCGGCTTAACTTACTCTGTCCCGCGGCTCAAGTAACCCCATACCCAGGGTAAGTTGTGCCAAGTGACCACTTTTTTTGTTTTCAAAACTGTAATGTTTACATGAATTCTGATTCTGATTTCCAGGGATGCACTACACCCTGAAACATATGTAGATATAATTGGTAGAAAGAATGCTATATTTCCATCGATGGAGTGATGCTGAATGTAAAACATTGTTCAACTTACCCCACTCTCCCCTATTGTAATTACACAGGTGCACTGAAGACTGGATGGAAATTCTGAAAGATTCTACCATTTCCTCTGTTTCTAATCCCACAGCCACTAGAATACATTTTTCCATCAATGAAGAGATTTCGAGTGATTGAAATAAATGAACAATTGTTGCAACTGTCCTCAGGAAACAGATCAGTATGAAAAAGCCGCCCTCCAGTTAAGCCACAGCAACATTAAACCCATCAAAGATTAATATTATGGCTGTATTTGTTCGGTCTAAGCTGTGTTATCCATATTTACCCAACCCTAGGCTGCTATTCAATTTGAATCCAGGTTCAGGTTGGTGAGGTCACCGGAGTAATTGTCATATGTGGTCAAGTAAGCAGAGAGCCCTGATTATTGCCATCTACTGTGTTGGGATTCAAATGAAATCTCCAGAGGGCTGGTTATAATGTGAAGTAGGGCTACTTACTGGCTTGTCCAGTCATACCATCATTACATTATTCAGTTCTCTGCCTCCTTTACTCAAGCCTTCGCTTATGTTACTTCCTGAAAATTGCCTAGTGAAAATACAAACACAGCTCATGTGGGCTGTTTCGATTCCTTAAAATTGTGGATGGAAAACACAAACAGTGCACTGATGTGAGATATGGTTTGTCGTGTTCTGTATGCTTTGCGTACAGGAATTAGAAGAGGAAAATGTTGGCCATTAACGAGCAATTGGATTGACCATCGATCTTCTCCAAGTTCAGTTGGTATGTCAGGATAACATTCCAAATGGATTCACCTCGAGGCGCTCTAGACCTGTCCAAAGGGCTCCTCACTCCTGCCTTTTTCCTTGAACATCAACTCCCACTTGAGGTTCGTTTCTGCCCCTCATCTTGTGCTGCGGTCTTTCTCCAACAGCATCATTTATATTTCAACAGGTTGAATATGAATTATGCACAATAACCAGTGAAAATACATTTAATGATGCCTCCTTGGTACAGTCTGGCAGGGAGAATGAACGAAGACTGACCTCCCCCCATCTTAACCTGGGGGAGGGAGGTGCTGATTTGAACAAATCTTGAGCTCGTCCCACTTGTTACTCAGTGTGAGTGAAGTTGATGCACAGGTTTGGAGCAGGAGATATGGATGGGGTGGTACTTCACCCTGTCAGCATATTGACTTGCTCTGACACCTCATGTAATGATTGTTATTCAGTAACGAAAGGACGGGGTGGCTGAGCTGAATCTGGGGTGCGTCATGACTGACTTTTAATTAAGAGCCCAGAAGAGAACCACATCCCTTTGACCTCATCATCCACACATCATCCACAACCCATGAGTAGCCCATTATATCCACACAATTTGGAGGTTATTCTTGTCTCTTTCTGGCTAGGCAACCTGTTAAATACAGTGTATGATAAATGTGAATTTGTAGATATTCAGACCCCAGGTTGAGAACCTCTGCCAACCAATAGCAGTGTGAGAAAATATTGTAACTTTTTGTGAAACATAACGTACTAGCAACTGCTGTCACATTCAGCAAAGTTCTTACTGAAACTCATTTTTTTTATTGCGGCAAAAAGTGCAGTAGCTCATATTTCCATCTTTAAAAAAAAAATCCTCAACAAATTCGTCTCTGTTGTATAGGGTGTTTGCATAACATTTAACATCAAGGACTGTTTGTGCTCAAAACATGATAATTTTTTCCTGCATAGTGGTTCTCCTCATCCTGAATCTGATCAATGACTTCACTTGAAGCTATGCATCTAAATTATAATTGGGAGCAGCACACACACAATGTCTCGCTGAATACAATCTGGCTATCCTTTGGTCAGCCTAGCGATTAATGGAGCTCCAGTAGAACACAGTGGAAGGTCCACACTCCCCTTCACGCTCTTCCATCCTACTACCCATCACCAAACTTTCCCTCATCCCCATGAAGTATAGCAGAATGCACTGTCTTACAGTTTTGAATTATACTTTTGCCTTCTTTCGAATGGAGTTCTTAAATGGTTTATTTGGGGTCTTTGTCTCAGCATGCCTGGTCCTGACTGTCTCTTGTGACTTTGAGTGCTGTCTGTTTTCTGTGCAATTAAATGATAAGCATTTTCTTTCCACCATTCAAATGATTGTATGAATCAATCGGAATTCATGAACAGAACATGGTTGTCTCACACTGGCATTGCTGCCATAATTGACCTGGACTCACTTGACTCAAGAGCCACCTCTTATTCTCCGAATGCTTTGCCCAAAAGACAATCAAAGACACTGACTTCACATTTAGGCCAGTGTTCACATTCACTAGTCAGTTAAATGGTTGTAATTTGTGACCACTTTCAGTAACTCCATTTTTAGTATTTGTGTAGTGAGGATAATTATTTCAGCCATATGAACACATCTAATCTTAGCATTGAATGTTCACGAAATGGTCAAATGAAAAAGAATAGAAAAATAACAGACATGCAGACATGTATGCCATATAACTTTTCAAGGCCACCCAGCCACACACAGTAAACTTGCTTTCAGACATTACCAATATATTTAATTGAAAAGCACAGTTAACTCAAAATATGACATTCCTGAACATAATTGGTATTACTCCATTATGATAGGGATTAGTGTACTGTAAAATAAACAATATCCTGGTAGTTTCGACAGTGTTTCAAATAACTATTCAAGGACATCTTCAAGGACGTCTTATTATTAAGATTATCGAGAAAATGTCAAATATTTTACTGTAGGTTTTCTGGAATAACAGAGATATTGTAACTGAATTTACAAGGTTATGATGTTTCCTTCAAAGAGAAAAAATAACATATCTACTTTAGAATTACCTGCAGGAATGGCTTTTCAGTTATTATGAGTTTAAGGCTGTTACAATAAGACTGAGGTTGGTTGAATGGTTTGATTGAGGTGATATTTCACGTGTATGACATGTACACAATGGTAATTGTAAAGGAAAGGGTTCATAACACATTTGATTTCCATAATACAAATATTTGTTAAAGGTCCAATGTAGCCGTGTTTAGCTGAATATCAAATCATTCAAGGGTAACAATTAAGTATCTTACTGTGATTGTTTTCAATTAAAATAGTCAAAAGAGACAAAAATATCCTAATTAAAAATACATTTCACGAGCAAAATGTTTACTAGGACTGCCTTGGAGTGGTCCGGCAGAGGAGCATAATTGGAGTTGCCCAATGGGAGGCCTTCAGAAATTATTTACAGTTGAAGTCGGAAGTTTACACACACTTAGGCTGGAGTCATTAAAACTCGTTTTTCATCCACTCCACAAATTTCTTGTTAACAAACTATAGTTTTGGCAAGTCGGCTAGGACATCTACTTTGTGCATGACTCAAGTCATTTTTGAAATAATTGTTTACAGACATATTATTTAACTTATAAGTTTACATACACTAAGTTGACTGTGCCATTAAACAGCTTGGAATATTCCAGAAAATTATGTCATGGCGTTAGACGCTTCTGATAGGCTAATTGACATCATTTGAGTCAATTGGAGGTGTACCTGTGGATGCATTTCAAGGCCTACCTTCAAACTCAGCGCCTCCTTGGTTGACATCATGGGAAAATCAAAAGAAATCAGCCAAGACCTCAGACAAAAAATTGTAGACCTCCACAAGTCTGGTTCATCCTTGGGAGCAATTTCCAAACGCCTGAAGGTACCACATTCATCTGTACAAACAATAGTATGCAAGTATAAACACCACGGGACCATGCAGCCATCATACCACTCAGGAAGGAGACGCAAGGAGATGCATTCTGTCTCTTAGAGAATAACCACTTACTTTTCGCCCCAAAGTATGTTCATCTCTAGGAGACAGAACGCATCTCCTTCCTGAGTGGTATGATGGCTGCGTGGTCCAATGGTGATTATACTTGCGTACTATTGTTTGTACAGATGAACATGGATTATGCACTCACACCTGCCTGCTGCCATTCCTGAGCAAGCTCTGTACTGGTGGTGCCCTGATCCCGCAGCTGAATCAACTTTAGGAGACGGTCCTGGCGCTTGCTGGACTGTCTTGGGCGCCCTGAAGCCTTCTTCACAACAATTGAACCGCTCTCCTTGAAGTTCTTGATGATCCGATAAATGGTTGATTTAGGTGCAATCTTATTGGCAGCAATATCCTTATCCTTGCCCTTTTTGTGCAAAGTAATGATGACGGCACATGTTTCCTTGCAGGTAACCATGTTTGACAGAGGAAGAACAATGATTCCAAGCAGCACCCTCCTTTTGAAGCTTCCAGTCTGTTATTCGAACTCAATCAGCATGACATAGTGATCTCCAGCCTTGTCCTCGTCAACATTCATACCTGTGTTAACGAGAGAATCATTGACATGATGTCAGCTTGTCCTTTTGTGGCAGGGCTGAAATGCAATGGAAATGTTTTTGGGGGATTCAGTTCATTTGCATGGCAAAGAGGGACTTTGCAATTTATTGCAATTCATCTGATCACTCTTCTTACTTAAGATTCTGGAGTATATGCAAATTGCTCTCATACAAACTGAGGCAACAGACTATGAAAATTAATATTTGTGTAATTCTCAAAACTTTTGGCCACGACTGTAAACTTCCAACTTCAACTGCACACCCTTTGACTTTTTTTGTTTGTTTTTGTCTTACAGCCTGCATTTAAAATGGAGTCTGTAATACCCCATAATGTCAAAGTGGAATTATGTTTTTTTACATTTCTTACAAATTAATACAAAATGAAAAGCTGAAATGACTTGCGTCAGTAAGTATTCAACCCCTTTGTTATGGCAAGCCTAAATAAGGTCAAGGGAAAAAATGTGCTTAATAAGTCACGTAATAAGATTCATGGACTAACTCTGTGTGCAATAAATTTTTGAATTATTATTCCAAAACATGCATTATGTTTGCAACAAGTCATTCAAATAATACTGCGAAAAATGTGGCAAAGAAATTAACTTTTTGTGCTGAATACAAATCCAATATAAAACATTACTGATTACCCCTCTCCATAGTGTCAAGCATGGGGGTGGCTGCATCATGTTATGGGTTTGCTTCTAATTGTTAAGGTCTTGGAGTTTAAAAAAAATAAATGGGATGGAGCCTAGCTTCCACGGGACATTATCATGATTTTCACAATTTCACAGTATTTTTCCATCCTAATAGCGTGGAAATATATACACTGCTCAAAAAAATAAAGGGAACACTAAAATAACACATCCTAGATCTGAAAGAATGAAATATTCTTATTAAATACTTTTTTCTTTACAGTTGAATGTGCTGTAATGGAAATCAATGGAAATCAAATTTACCAACCCATGGAGGTCTGGATTTGGAGTCACACTCAAAATTAAAGTGGAAAACCACACTACAGGCTGATCCAACTTTGATGTAATTTCCTTAAAACAAGTCAAAATGAGGCTCAGTAGTGTGTGTGGCCTCCACGTGCCTGTATGACCTCCCTACAACACCTGGGCATGCTCCTGATGAGGTGGCGGATGGTCTCCTGAGGGATCTCCTCCCAGACCTGGACTAAAGCATCCGCTAACTACTGGACAGTCTGTGGTGCAACATGGTGTTGGTGGATGGAGCGAGACATGATGTCCCAGATGTGCTCAATTGGATTCAGGTCTGGGGAACGGGCGGGCCAGTCCATAGCATCATTGCCTTCCTCTTGCAGGAACTGCTGACACACTCCAGTCACATGAGGTCTAGCATTGTCTTGCATCAGGAGGAACCCAGGGCAAACCACACCAGCATATGGTCTCACAAGGGGTCTGAGGATCTCATCTCGGTACCTAATGGCAGTCAGGCTACCTCTGGCGAGCACATGGAGGGCTGTGCGGCCCCCCAAAGAAATGCCACCCCACAACATGACTGACCCACTGCCAAACCGGTCATGCTGGAGGATGTTGCAGGCAGCAGAACGTTCTCCACGGCGTCTCCAGACTGTCACGTCTGTCACATGTGCTCAGTGTGAACCTGCTTTAATCTGTGAAGAGCACAGGGTGCCAGTTGCCAATTTGTCAATCTTGGTGTTCTCTGGCAAATGCCAAACGTCCTGTGCCAAACCCCCACCTGTGGACGTCTGGCCCTCATACCACCCTCATGGAGTCTGTTTCTGACCGTTTGAGCAGACATTTGAGCGGTCATTTTTCAGGGCTCTGGCAGTGCTAGTCCTGCTCCTCCTTGCACAAAGGCGGAGGTAGCGGTCCTGCTGCTGGGTTGTTGCCCTCCTACGGCCCCCTCCACGTCTCCTGATGTACTGGCCTGTCTCCTGGTAGCCTCTCCATGCACTGGACACTACGCTGACAGACACAGCAAACCTTCTTGCCACAGCTCGCATTGATGGTCCATCCTGGATGAGCTGCACTACCTGAGCCACTTGTGTGGGTTGTAGACTCCGTCTCATGCTACCACTAGAGTGAAAGCACCGCCAGCATTCAAAAGTGACCAAAACATCAGCCAGGAAGCATAGGAACTGAGAAGTGGTCTGTAGTTATCACCTGCAGAACCACTCCTTTATTGGGGGTGTCTTGCTAATTGCCTATAATTTCCACCTGTTGTCTATTCCATTTGCACAACAGCATGTGAAATTTATTGTCAATTAGTGTTGCTTCCTAAGTGGACAGTTTGAATTCACAGAAGTGTGATTGACTTGGAGTTACATTGTGTTGTTTAAGTGTTCCCTTTATTCTTTTGAGCAGTGTATATATTAAACTGGCAAATCACGTTGACTGCACTGCCCCTTTAAATTAACAAACCATTCATAGTATTCCCTATGGAGGGAGTCTCGAAATATGAAACCAATGTTTCTCTCTGTTCTGACCTTTGCTTGATGAGAAAGTCAATCTTTGTGTTCAGGCATCTGTTGCATAATGCACAAATTGCGCTATGGTAGAGCGTGGTAAGTCTTGTTTGTTGAAGGCATTAACATATTGGGGCTGTTTGACAGCATGGACAGGAGGCTGCGAATACCTGCAAACAGCACTTTAATCCCCGGAAGGTTCATTACACACACTTTACACAAGCCTTATTCCCCAGGGGAACCGGGCTGAGAAGCACCATCACTGCCTGTTTATTTCAGTTGTGGTGTCTCCAGATTGTATGGGTTTGTCGGGAAGAGTGGCGTGTGCCAAACTACACAAGCGGCAATGAGTAAACACTCAACAAAAGAGTTCATGTTTCAAATGCTTTTAATTTAGCTTTTAGTCTTACAGCTTTTAATTGCTAACCTTTTCAGTGTCTCTGGAGTTTTAGTCCACAAAGCTGTTCAGGCAAGAGGGTGGTTAAAGATGGTAGACACCTGTAGCTTCTTGCGTCAGTGTTGTCGTGGCTGTAACTCTCCTTTGGAGGAGTCTGTAGAAGGTAACTGGACCTCAATCCAGTTGATTGAGGTCCAGCCTGCACTCTTGTGCTGGTCAATTGATTAGGGAATGCCTTGCAGGTGTGCTGATTAGTAATCCAGCTGAACTGGGCATACATGACTTTGAACAGAGGGAGGTTTGAAGGTCCTTGAACGCTTTCTCGGCTTCTGAACTCCATTTAACCTTTTCACGTGTGAGCTCCGAATATCTCTAATTGTCCCCCCATCGTGAGTTTTTTCATGCTCGTGATGTCAGAATTCACACACTGTTCCAGAATTTGACTGTTATGCAACAGGAGAGTTAACCTGTGCTGCCCTCAAACCATTGGCACGCTGTCTGCTAATTATCTGTTGGCTATGTTTCAGCTACATGTCAATACATAATTTTCTAACAACAGTTTGAAATCAGGTATGTTCCACCTCCTCATTAATTCACATAGAATTGTCCCATTCCACTGTGGCGGACAATTTACGTTTGAGGCAGATGTTCAATGTTCTGTCTTCAATGAGAGCCCATGTTTTCCATCTATTGGCGGTTCTAGCTTGTATGGCTCCCTGGGCGAACCCCCCCCCCCCACTGTATAAATATAATAATATATTAGTAAGCATTTCTCATTTGCCAAGATAATCCATCCACCTGACAGGTGTGGCATATCTAGAAGCTGATTAAACAGCATGATCATTACACAGGTGAACCTTGTGCTGAGGACAATAAAAGGCTACTCTAAAATGTTCAGTTTTGTCACACAACACAAGTTTTGATGGAGCATGCAATTGGCATGCTGACTGCAGGAATGTCCACCTGAGCTGTTGACAGAGAATATTATGTTAATTTCTGTATCATAAGCCACCTCCAACATTGTTTGAGAGAATTTGTCAGTACGTCCAGCCGACCTCATAATCATAGACCATGTGTAACCACGCCAGCCCTGGACTTAAACATCTGGCTTCTTCACCTGCAGGATTGTCTGACACCAGCCACCCGGATAGCTGATGAAACTGTGGGTTTGCACAACTGAAAAATGCCTGTACAAACGGTCAGAAACCGTATCAGGGAAGCTCATCTTCGTTATCATTATCCACACCAGGGTCTTGACCTGACCGCAGTTTGGCATCATGACTGACTTCAGTGGGCAAATGCTTATCTTCGATGGCCACTGGCATGCTGGAGAAGTGTGCTCTTCATGGATGAATCACGGTTTCAACTGTACTGGGCAGATGGCAGACAGCGTGTATTGCGTCGTGTGGGCGAGCGGTTTGCTGATGCAAACGTTGTTAACAGAATGCCCCATGGTGGCTGTGGGGTTTTGTTATGGGCAGGCAACGAACACAATTGCATTTTATTGATGGCAACATGACGAGATCCTGAGGCCCACTTTGAGCCATTCATCCACCACCATCACCTCATGTTTCAGCTTGATAATGCACGGCCCCATGTCGCAAGGATCTTTACACAATTCCAGGAAGCTGAAAATGTCCCAGTTCTTCCATGAATTGCATACTCACCAGACATGTCAACCATTGAGCATGTTTGTGATGCTCTGGATCAATGTGTACGACAGTGTGTTCCAGCAATGTGTACGACAGTGTGTTCCAGGTCCCTCCAATATCCAGGAACTTTGCACAGCCATTGAAGAGGAGTGGGACAAAATTCCACAGCCTGATCAACTCTATGCGAAGGAGATGCGTCACACTGCATGAGGCAAATTGTGGTCACAACAGATACTGACTGGTTTTTTGATCCACACCCTTACCTTTTTTTAAGGTATCTTTGACCAACAGATGTATATCTGTATTCCCAGTCATGTGAAATCCATAGATTTAGAGCCTAATTAGGGCCTAAATTATTTATTTTGTGGAGGCAGGCAGCCTAGTGATTAGAGCGTTGGGCTAGTAACCAAAAGGTTGCTAGATCGAATCCCCGAGCTGACAAGGCAAAAATATGTCGTTCTGCCCCTGAACAAGGCAGTTAACCCACTGTTCCCTTGGTAGGCCGTCATTGTATGTAAGAATTTGTTCTTAACTGACTTGTGTAGTTACATAAAGGACAAATAAAAACATTTAAATTGACTGATTTCCTTAAATTAACTGTAACAGAAAAAATAAGTAATATTGTTGCATTTTTATTATGTTCAGTGTATGGAGCATAATGTATAATGTGTATTCCTTTATAACTGCGGACACTTTTATTTCATAAACTTTATGGTGTTGTACTCCATTGTGCTTATGTAGTTACATTTGTGGTAGTTCTGTCATTCAAAATTCAAAAGGCACTTGCACAACTGAGCTATCTTTGTTGCAGGTGCGTGGTAACAGTTGAATAACATGAGAAAAAACAACGCTAATTCTAATGGCGTCAAACAAGTATTATCTTGTGTTGTATCCTTTGAAGCTTCTCCGGTCATGGTTAGAAGGGATGCAGCTTATTTTTTAATTTAAGCTAACTCTAAGCCTTTCCTAACCTTAACCTAATTCTCCTAACCTGCTACATTGATTATCCTAACCTTCTGCATAAGTTCACCTAACCTGCGACGACATGTCAAATCTGACATTAATTTGACAAAAGATGGATCCCTTCTATCCAAGGGCTTATCATGACCATTGCATTGGCCTGTGTATTAATTTGGCCTGCCCTGATGTCAAGCCCTTGTGGAACACTTCAGTTATTATGTTACTTGTAATATTGTTTTATTGCTATCCTGACATTTTATTCTAATTACTAATAATTCCTTTTTATTCTTTACTTTTGGAAATGACACACACACAGTATTTGACAGAACTTGCAAACATCATAACTGGAAGTGGACATTTTTTTTGCCGAAGATTTGTGGAGCACTTATGTATTCTAGCAACATACTATTTGGAGAGGGAGTTGGGAGGATGAGGGAGTGGGGAAGAGGGTGAGATATTATCAATATAATTGCATAATGGAACTGTATTTAATTTGTATGTGAACTGTATGTCAAATTACAGAAAACGTTTTCAGTAATCACCTCACTTGTTAGCTGGCGGTCAACTATGTAGCTTTGAGGACATCAGTGTCGATCAGATGTAAAAAAAATATACTCTTATACCACTTGGTGGTTTTCCCAGCGCATGCCACAAAACTGTTTATCACGTCTGACTTATCCACTGCCCCCATTTTGCGATTATATTCAAGCACACAGTCTGGTTGGATCTTTCTCTCCCGTCAGGTGGTCCACCTTCCCTGTGCCCCTCTCTTCTCCTGTAGCTCCCAGGTCGTGTCCACTATGTTTTCCAACAGCTCCTCTGTCAGAAACAGCTTGAAGCACTCTGCCTCAGAGGGAGATGGCAAGGGGCTTTGCACTCCAGACTGGGATTCATCAAAGCCAACAGCAGGGCCAGGAGGGGTGAAATGGCTGGAGGCCTTCCAGCTACCTCAGACCTCCCGTACTTCATCCACTGTCAGTCTGCCTCCATCACCACCAGCATCTTCAGAGGGACCTGGGACTTCGTCTGTGGGCAAGGGGCGCTCAGAGTCAGGGTTCTCAATGGCCACAAAGTTGGGGGGCAGCTTCTCACTGTCACTGTCAGAATCTGATTCCTCACTGTCATACTCAGAATCATTGTCAGAATTTTACAAATATTTCCAGAATTTCCACATTTGTGAGTCATCTCCTTTTGAAATACATTACTAATGCTACAGTTTAGCCCACTAATGCTAACTTATTTGCCGGCTTTGTGTGGAGCCATGTTTGTTGACATCATTCAATGCTTCCTGGGTGTCACGTAAACGTTTGTCAGACCAAAGATGTTATAGCAAAACAAGGTTAAGGGATGGTTCACTTGTCTGTCGAGTAAACTTTTGAATGTGAAAGATGGTAGATGACACACTCCCTTCACCTTCAACATCCATAGTGGAAACAGACCAAACTCATCTTGTCACCACTTCTTATCTTTGGTTTATACAGAAAAACAAACAAGGCTGCGTGTACAAACTCTACCCATCGTGGGATTTCTTTTTACTTTTAGAAAGTGTTTTACTTAATTATATTGATCACAGGTGAGCTCACTCATGATGTGATGAATTGTAAGCAGTAATTACTATTAGCTCATTCATATTATGGTTTCTATCAGCTGAGAGTTGGATAAATATGGCCGTGTGTGTTAGCTCACTCTTTACTCATTTAGCGCTAGGACTAATGTAGCCTACATTTTCCGATTTGGATGAGAATTATGTTATGCTGATGCTACTTTTGCAAATTTCTGAACATTGCATCCAAAAAATAAACTGCTCACATTGAGGACAAAGTTGTAAAGGCTGTGGTATTCAAAATGTTTCTGTGAAATAACAGTGTTGCCAGCTCAAACGCTGACTGTTGCGTCAATCATAACTAGAAGTTCTAATGAAGTCTTCTAATCACACCGGTTTGAGCGTACACTGCAGGGACCACTGTAGAACGCGTCAAAGGGTTAACCTTCTCTGGCTTGGCCAGAGATCATGTCTTTCAGGGTAGACACCCGGGCAGCAAACCACAGAATAAACCACTGATGGTAACTGGCCAGCCTCATGAAGGCTCTCACCTGAGTCTTGGTGGTTGGATAAGTTGTGGATTGTCTCAACATTCTTCAACTGTGGTTTGATGAGTCCTCGACCAATGGTGTATCCAAAATATTGCACCTCACTCTGTGCAATGTAACACTTCTTTGGGTTGGTTGTCAGGCCTGCCTATCTGTCAGAGAGAACCCAAGACACAGCCTAACTTCTCCAAGTAATCTTCCAAGGTCCCCAAACAGATCAAAGTCCCAATGTGGCCGTCGGACAATGTCCATCAGCGGTTGGAAGTTGGCTGGGGCCACGTGAAGGCCAAAAGGAATCACCTTAGAGCCCATCAGGTTTAGAGAAGGCAGTTTGGTAAGGTCTAGTGTGGTGATGTAGCAAGCTCATCCAGGCCACTCTATGAACTCATCAGCCCATGGCATGGGATAGGAGTCGAACTCTGACACCTCATTTAGTCATCGGAAGTCATTGCAGAAGTGCAGTGTACCATCTGGCTTTGATACCAGGATGATGAGGTTGGCCCATGGACTTTTTGATTCCTATAGGGCATCCAAGTCCCACAGTCTTTTGACCTCAGCACGGTTGGCTTTGTGATGAGCTTCAGGGACCCTGTACGGCTTCACGTGTACAGTCTTCCCAGGTGGAGTATGTACAGTGGGGCAAAAAAGTATTTAGTCAGCCACCAATTGTGCAAGTTCTCCCACTTAAAAATATGAGAGAGGCCTGCAATTTTCATCATAGAACCACTTCAACCACTTCAACTATGACAAATGAGAAGAAAGAAATCCAGAAAATCACATTGTGGGATTTTTAATTAATTTATTTGCAAATTATGGTGGAAAATAAGTATTTGGTCACCTACAAACAAGCAAGATTTCTGTCTCTCACAGACCTGTAACTTCTTCTTTAAGAGGCTCCTCTGTCCTCCACTCGTTACCTGTATTAATGGCACCTGTTTGAACTTGTTATCAGTATAAAAGACACCTGTCCACAACCTCAAACAGTCACACTCCAAACTCCACTATGGCCAAGACCAAAGAGCTGTCAAAGGACACCAGAAACAAAATTGCAGTCCTGCACCAGGCTGGGAAGACTGAATCTGCAATAGGTAAGCAGCTTGGTTTGAAGAAATCAACTGTGGGAGCAATTATTAGGAAATGGAAGACATACAAGACCACTGATAATCTCCCTCGATCTGGGGCTCCAAGCAAGATCTCACCCCGTGGGGTCAAAATGATCACAAGAACGGTGAGCAAAAATCCCAGAACCACACGGGGGGACCTAGTGAATGAGCTGGGACCAAAGTAACAAAGCCTACCATCAGTAACACACTATGCCGCCAGGGACTCAAATCCTGCAGTGCCAGACGTGTCCCCCTGCTTAAGCCAGTACATGTCCAGGCCCGTCTGAAGTCTGCTAGAGAGCATTTGGATGATCCAGAAGAAAATTGGGAGAATGTCATATTGTCAGATGAAACCAAAATATAACTTTTTGGTAAAAACTCAACTCGTCGTGTCTGGAGGACAAAGAATGCTGAGTTGCATCCAAAGAACACCATACCTACTGTGAAGCATGGGGGTGGAAACATCGTGCTTTGGGGCTGTTTTTCTGCAAAGGGACCTGGACGACTGATCCGTGTACAGGAAAGAATGAATGGGGCCATGTATCGTGAGATTTTGAGTGAAAACCTCCTTCCATCAGCAAGGGCATTGAAGATGAAACGTGGCTGGGTCTTTCAGCATGACAATGATCCCAAACACACCGCCCGGGCAACAAAGGAGTGGCTTCGTAAGAAGCATTTCCAGGTCCTGGAGTGGCCTAGCCAGTCTCCAGATCTCAACCCCATAGAAAATCTTGGGAGTTGAAAGTCCGTGTTGCCCAGCAACAGCCCCAAAACATCACTGCTCTAGAGGAGATCTGCATGGAGGAATGGGCCAAAATACCAGCAACAGTGTGTGAAAACCTTGTGAAGACTTACAGAAAACGTTTGACCTCTGTCATTGCCAACAAAGGGTATATAACAAAGTATTGAGATAAACTTTTGTTATTGACCAAATACTTATTTTCCTCCATAATTTGCAAATCAATTCATAAAAAATCCTACAATGTGTTTTTCTGGATTTTTTTTCTCATTTTGTCTGTCATAGTTGAAGTGTACCTATGATGGAAATTACAGGCCTCTCTCATTTTATTAAGTGGGAGAACTTGCACAATTGTTGGCTGACTAAGTACTTTTTTGCCCCACTCTATATCATGCTCTACCACATCTGTCGCCAGGGAAAGAGGAAAACACATCCATGTACTGATCATCAAGTGTCTTACCTCTTGGAGTTGTTGGGGAGTAAAGTCTTGTGCCATGTTTATGATATCTAAGGGAATTTCCTGGGAAGCTCTGTGGAGACACAGTAACATCATCCTCCTCCCACTTCTTCAAAAGGTTGATGTGATACACTTTCTCCTGTTTACGGCAATCTGGTTGGTTTTACTTGTACATTGCTGGTCCGTGACTTCGTAGGGCCCCTGCCCCTGAGTGAGGAACTTGCTTTCTGTGGTGGGGAGAAGGAGGATCACACAGTCACCAGGATTTTATTTTATTTTACCTTTATTTAACTAGGCAAGTCAGTTAAGAACAAATTCATATTTTCAATGACGGCCTAGGAACAGTGGGTTAACTGCCTGTTCAGAGGTGAGCGTAGAAGAGCTTGAATGGCGGAAATACACCAACTCCTTAGCTATGGCCTTGGTGGTAATTGTTCACAGGGGAATCATCTCAGGTTACCTGGTGGCATAGTCTACCACCACCAGGATATCTCAGTATCCTCACCCAGACTTTGGGAGGGGTCCAACAAGGTCAATCTCCTATCCTATCAAATGGGGTCTCAATGAATGAGAGGACGCTTCGGTAAGCCCTACTGGGACAGTCCACTGACAGGTGGGACACCTCTGACAGTAGTGTGTGACAGCAGTGTAGATTCCAGGACAGTAAAACCTCTGTAGAATTTGTTGCCTTGTCTTTTCCTTGCCCAGATGAGCACCGAAGACGGGGGCCAGCTGGAGAAGAACTGGAACATACACTTTGAGCACTAGGAACTGTGATGTAAGGCTTTCACCTACTTATGTAACCCAATAGCGTAGCCCTTGACGAAGGGCAAATGTAAGGAGTCACCAAAGGCCAGTCTCCCAGGGCTTTATCATCCACCTCCTGGACCCTTCTAGGGCACTTGGCGAGGTTTTGGTCTCTCAGTTGGGCAGAGCTGAAATGGCCCTGCAACAAAATGGAGAAGTCATTGATACGTATGGAGGCTCACCTTCAACATCGGTGAGATCTTTGCTGTGGTCAGTCTGGTGTGGTTGTGGGGCTTCACCCCGCAGCACCTCCACTGACCTCTACTGGCAAAAATGGGTTTTGGTATGTTTCCCAGCAAAGGCTTGTGTCTGTGAGTGTGGTGAACACCAGCGATAGTGCGAGAGGGATTTCTGCTCACTCCAGCAGCCTTAAAAACAGTCAAATCCGGGGCAGTTTCGACCCAGGAGTAGAGGGGTCATCAATTCTGGCATCACCCTTGCAATGACAGTCCATGCTCCACAATCAGTGTTGAGCCGGATGCAGGCTGTCGGGCCGTGCCTGGTATCCCCATGGATGCAGGTGAGGGGTAGGGTGTTGTGGTTTCGAAGAGACCATACAGGAATCCATTCTGTCTGTTTTCGAATCATGGCACTACCAGAGTCCAAGAGGGACAGTAGGTTATGGGAGCACGCCTGCACTGGATACTTGCGAGCGGGTACCTCACTTCCATCATCTCTCAGATCTGACAGGTGGCAATGAAGGGTTGACCAACTACCCCTGAGTATGTAGGCATTGGCTCATCTTTTAGTCGACACTTGTTGTCAGTAGGGTGTCCCTTGGCCCCACATTTTCCGCACCAAACGGCATTACGTCATTCCTCTCTGGCTTGGAAATAAGCGGCTGTTTTGGCAGGCTCATATTTTCTTGAGGAAAAATCTTGTGTGTCGGCTTGTTTCAGGAGGTCATTCCTGTTTGTTTGACTTAAGTGCATATTTTGTGGCCTCCAACTTTTCCACCAGCTGAATCATGTCCTGGTGAGTCTGAGGGAATTGTTGGGTGCGTGGATATTTAGGAAAGGGGTCTCATGAACTGGTCCAGGAAAACTTTGACTCATCCACAGAGTTTACTTTTGGCATCAGCCAATTTTTCCCAAGCCACCTTAGGTGGTATAATTGGACCCGGGGTGCCTGGCCAGCGTAGTATTTCCAGGTACTAAACCATTGTGCGCTGGCAAAGGGGTTGAGCCCTGATCTGCTTAGGATCTCCTCCTTCAAACGGTCATAGTTATTGGCCTCTAATGTCTCCAGATCCTGATAGGCTTGTTACTCTTCTCCTGTGAGATAGGGGCTAGAAGAGCTGACTCTCTCAAATGGCAAGAGATAGGCCTCTGGGTCATCAGCATCAGTCATTTAGGGAGGGTCTCTCTGGCCTTAATTGCGAGTGAGGGAAGAGGGACAGGTTAAATAAAACAACTTAAGTACATTTTCTCCTTATCATTTTCCCATGAAGTAAGTTTCCTTAACTTTAAGTCAGTTGCACTGATTTAAGTGCTTCATAAAGTATGGATATCGATGCAAACCGAATTTGTGAATGTTGCTTTCCTCTGGTTGCAAAATGAAACATCAACCAGCTGGCTAGGTGCATAGCTAGCTAGCTACTTAGCTAAACAATGGAAGGTGCACAGGCCATGGCTACAAAGATAGTGGGCTAGCTAGCTAGCTACTCTGTAAGTTAGCTTGACGTGCTGGAAAGTAAGAAAGTAATAGAAACAAGTTCAGGAAAAGGTAACTAAAATAAATGTGTTTTATTATTTTTGGAATAAATTTGTTTCTCCTGTCTTAAATGTAGAAGTTTTCCTTTGCATCATACTGGATGTATTTCTGTATTTTAAAAGTTATGTCTTGAAAACAAATTATGCCTCTATACTCCAAAAGTTTGGATTTGAAATCAAACATATTTTCATCCATATTGGGTGAACCGTTTAGAAATTACAGCACTTTTTGTACATACCCCCCACCCCACCCCGTTTTAGGGGAACAAAAGTATTGGGACAAATTCACTTATATGTGTATTAAAGTAGTTAAATGTATACTGTAGTATTTTGTCCCATTCTTAGCATGCAATGACTACATCAATCTTGTGAGTCTACACACTTCTTGAATGTTTGTTTTACTTGTGTTTCAGATTATTTCATGCCCAAGAGAAATGCATGGTAAACAATGTATTGTGTCATTTTGGAGTCACTTTTATTGTAAATAAGAATAGAATAATGAATAAGAATAGAATAATGAATCATGACTAATGATGAGTGAAAAAGTTACAGATTCACAAATATCGTACCCCCAAGAGATGGTTTAGCGTTTGTTGGGGTGGTATGATATTTATGCCACTGAAACCATCTCACCTTCTTCCACCATGGTATTGGTGGTCCGCTGGCTGACTCCATGAAGGTTTATGAGTTGTCCCCAACCCCCCAAGGTTAGACATGGTTTCACTATTGCGCAAAAATAAAGATGGAAAGAAGTTATTGTTAACTCAATTGCCCAGCATGAACTGCCCCCATTAAACGTTGGGAAGAGTGGGCTGTGCCCGACTACACAAGCGACAATGAGCAAACACACAACAATTCGCAATTGAGGTGAGCCAAACAGACTGAGCCATGGAACAAATTAAAATAGAGGGTTCAAACTTATGTTTTTGCACCCCCTCTTTTAGCCAGAAAATTGTCATAATCCATTGGATAATTTGTCCATTTTCACTTATTTTTTTAGCTGGTCTGTAATAAAAATATACATATGACCATTTTATTAATGTATATTTGAGTGATATGATAGCATTTTGCAAACCTGCTTCACCCCAACATAAATGGTTTTGACCACTAAAGCTTTGCTTCACAACATGCTCTAATACTTTGATAGTTGTAATGTTAGCTAGATTTTTGCGGCATGCTCTATCATGAGCAAAGTCATTGTAGCCTATCATTTCACTTCCACTGTGAGAACCATGAGCAAGGGCTGACTTGGCATTACTGTACTGCAGCCAAATCCTGCCAGAAGCCTACATACCAAAGGTTGCACCGTGTTCATTACAACGTAGAAAAATGCATATCTGATATCTTTCAATAGTCCATAGTACCCAAGCTTCATCTTATTCTTTCAAACTATTTCTATGGCGGATTTGCAACTGCAATTTATGGAAGATTACAAAAAATTTGGCGATAACAATAGATGGCAAAGTCAAAGATAGGCCAGTGACTTCCATCTGAGGCTAAGTTTACCCTCAATCAATGCTTATGACAAATCCAGTTCCAAAACCGGCCAATCTTTTTAATACGGTGTAGTAAATAATAAATTTAAAAAAGAGCAACATCAGATAACATTAAATTACTAGCTAGCTAGCTAATGTTCGCATTCTAGCTAAGCTACACTGACAGCTGTCAGTGCCCTATTTGTTGATGTTTATCAACTCCAAGTGGAAGTTGCCACACCTAATTCGTGAATATGTATACGTAGCCTTCGTCATTCCTCTGAGGTGAAACCTAAACATGCATTTCCCCCCTAGGACAGGAAATTGAGTCAAAACAGTGACAGCAATTTCCTCTGGGAGGCCCTTTAATAAGCGGGAGAGCAGGCATGCGGTGGCTGTCTTCCTAACTGCTCCAATTGAGTGAGATCCAGCCTGCACTCTTGTGCCAGTCAGTTGATTAGGGAATGCCTTGCAGATGTGCTGATTAGTAATCCTGTGTTGGGGGAGCAGAGTTGTGGTGCTGTCTTTGGTTGGCCTGGTGCTGAAGGGAGTGCAGCTTCCACAGTGCTGAACTGAAAGCCGCTGTCCAGCGTGCTGAAGTGAGCACACCTGTCTCCTGTGCTGAGGTGGGTGGCTTTGTCCATGGTGCTGAACTAGGTGTATCTCTTGGCCCATACTGTTCTATATGTTTACTAATGATCGACCACTAGCATTAAACAAAGCCTGTGTGTCTATGTATGTTGATGATTCAACATTATACATGTCAGCAACCACAGCTAGTGAAATCCCTGCAACCCTCAGCAAAGAGCTGCAGTCAGTTTTGGAATAAGTAGCTAGTAATAAACTAGTCCTGAACATATCTAAAACTAAAAGTATTGTATTTGGTACAAAACATTCCCTAACTTCTAGACCTCAGCTGAATTTGGTAATGAATGACGCGGTTGTTGAGCAAGTTGAGGAGACTAAATCTTTTGGTGTCACCTTGGACTGTAAACTGTCATGGTCAAGGCATATTGATTTAATTGTTGTAAAGATGGGGAGAGGTCTGTCTGTGATAGAGAAATGCACAGAAATCTTAACACCACAGTTGACCAAACATGTGCTGCATGTACCAGTTTAATCTAATCTTTACTATTGCCCGGTGATATGGTCAAGTGCTGCAAAGAAACACCTAGAAAAGCTGCAGCTGGCCCAGAACAGAGCAGCACATCTTACCCTCATTGTACACAGAAGGCAACAGTATGCATGTCAGTCTCTCTTGGCTCAATTATTGTTTTTGTGAGAAATATTAATCTGTTGAATTCTAAATTGTCTGTATAATCAATTTACATATAGCTCTAACATACTTACCTCACTAGACATGGCACCGGGGGTCTCTTCACAGTCCCCAGGTCCAGAACAAATTCAAGAAAATGTACAGTATTGTATAGAGCCATCATTGCATGGAATTCCCTTCAATTGAACAGCAAAAAACAAACAAAGCAACACCGAACGGCACAACGTCTCTCAAAGGTGACCATATATATACACTATATATACAAAATCATGTGGACACCCCTTCAAATTAGTGGATTCGGCTATTTCAGCCACACCCGTTACTGGCAGGTGTATAAAATCGAGCACACAGCCATGCAATCACCATAGACAAACATTGACAGTAGAACGGCCTTGCTGAAGAGCTCAGTGACTTTCAATGTGGCACCGTCATAGGATGCCACCTTCCCAACAACTCAGTTTGATGGAAATTTGCCCCGGTCAACTTTGACCCGGTCAACTGTGAGTGCTGTTATTTTGAAGTGAAAAAGGTTGAGGAGCAACAACGGACCAGCCGCGAAGTGGTAGGCCACACAAGCTCTCAGAATGGAGCCGCCAAGTGCGGTCTGTCCTTGGTTGCAACACTCACTACCGAGTTCCAAACTGCCTCTGGAAGCAACGTCAGCACAAGAACTGTTCATCGGGAGCTTCATGAAATGGGTTTCCATGGCCGAGCAGCCGCACACAAGCCTAAGATCACCATGCGCAATGCCAAGCGTCAGCATGAGTCGTTTACAGTTCGCCGCCATTGGACTCTTGAACAGTGGAAATGTGTTCTCTGGAGTGATGAATCACGCTTTACCTTCTGGCGGTCTGACGGACGGATCTGGGTTTGGCGGATGCCGGGAGAGTGCTACCTGCCCGAATGCATAGTGCCAACTGTAAAGTTTGGTGGAGGAGGAATAATGGTCTGGGGCTGTTTTTCATGGCCTAATCGCCCAACATCAGTGCCCAACCTCACTAATGTTCTTATGGCTGAATAGAAGCAAGTCCCCGACAATCAATGTTCCAACTTCTATTGAAAAGCCTTCCTAGAACAGTGGAGGCTGTTATAGCAGCAAAGTGGGGACCAACTCCATATTAATGCCCATGATTTTGGAATGAGATGTTTGATAAGCAGGTGTCCACATACTTTTGGTCATGTAATGTATGTGTAACTGATGGATGCACACACCCCACACACCCACACACCCACCCACAAATTATTCTTCTTTAGTTGTATTGTTCATTTTGTGTGTGTGTTTGTGTCTTTAGTTTTTTATATATAAGTCTGTATAGTCTTTGCTAATGTAATAAATGTATGTAAATTGTAAAGTATTTGTGTCTGTAATGTATTTTTCGTTATGTGTCGGAACCCAGGAAGAAAAGCTTGTGGCCCTGTCCATGGTGCTGAAGGGGGTGTCCTTCAGCCACACATATGCCCATGCCACTCACGGTTTCAGTGTGTTACAAGGTTTTCCAGCTATGCCATTCATACAAATGTATGACAGCTTGCATATAAACCTTCAAAGCTGTTGTGCTAACAAGGACAATATAATAATGACTGGCAAAATGTGGATCAACAAACATAGCCACCAATGTTGAGATGCGGTCACCGATTCTATTGTTCACTTACAACACTTCTTACCTTGGTTGTTTGTGCCAGGTGTGTGGGGTTTGTCAAGTATACATGCATTAGGCACTCTTCCCTCAGAGAACTGACATTACTTTATTTTTGCATCATTTATGTAGCTTCAGGGTTAGGATGGAACAGAACAACAGTCCAATGTCCAAACATGAGAAAACCTGGTGCAACTTTTGGCATCCTGCCTTCTGTCAGGGTATCTCTCTATTCAATCTGCATCGTGGAAGTTCAGCTTTACAGCGTGATTGAAATTTAAAGGCAATGTTACCGCTTTAGTGGAGACTGCACTCACGGTAAAGGCTGCATATGTCGGCTCAATCTGAAATTACCTTTGAAATTTCTATTGCGGAATCTGTAATGCTTCAGTTGAACAGATTGACTAGAGCCTTAACACGTTTAAACTTTGCCTGTGTACCTCAGTTTTTGTGTCAGCTTAACAGATTGTATAGAGCCCTAATACGTTTAAACTTTGCCTGTGTACCTCAGCTTTTGTGTCAGTTTAGCAGATTGTATAGAGAGCCCTAATACGTTTAAACTTTGCCTGTGTACCTCAGCTTTTGTGTCAGTTTAACAGATTGACTAGAGCTCTAATACGTTTAAACTTTGCCTTTGTACTTCAGCTTGTGTCAGCTCTTGTATTGCCTGTAGGCTTTCGAAATGAGTTTCTTGAACACGTTGTACCCTTCTCACTCTGTCACTTGCAAAACACGTGGACTACATATGCATTGGAAACGTCCAGAGTGACATGCCTTTTCTGCAAATGCACTGAAATGCCAACCAGAGATTTCTCACCCTATGATCGTGGTAAATCCTGTGCATTTAATTGTCTTACAATGTAAGTAACTAGCTAAATCAACACATGTTGTATCACTGGTAATGGAGAACCATAACAATGCTAAGCAAATATTTATGTGTTATGATTAAAAACTGCATAAAACCTCCCAGAAAAGTTTGATAAATTATTCAAATAATACCTGGGGCAATGGTAAATAAATGTTAACCATGAGAGTAAGTGTTTCCATTATCATCGTTCATTTCAAGTAACACTTTCAGAAATAGGACAGAAGGCTGTTTAACAATGGAGGCTTTCCAAATAATTTAATGTATGATCTACACTAAGAGGTGGAGCTTGGATGACAATCTACATAAAGCAGACCAAAGTTGCATTCTGGCAGATAACTACTCTCAATACACAAAATCCATTCTACTGTGTATACTTTACTGTGTACTATATGTTTACATTACAAACCACACACCAGCAACCGCAAACCCAATAAGCATTCAAATCAAAAGGCTATACAAAACAATATGCATACCTGATAAACGGAAAGTGTCCAAATCTTTGTCAAACGTTAATTCCTCAGACGTTTTTGTGAATGGTGTTGGCTGATTACATGTAAATGAAACTGCTGGGAGATTAGACAAATCTAATGATAGCTGGTCTTTACATGTGACTTGAAGGAAGCTAGTACTGTACAGTTACCTCCAAGGGAGACAGGTTGACTTGGTCTAGTGGGAACAGACTAATTCATCTCCTACTTACGGTTTATTGTTCAATGCAAAATTACCATACCTCACAGAATATGAAGATTATGTAGACAATTCTCCAGAGATGTATTTTCTTTTCATTGCATGCAAGAGAAAAATAGGAGGAAATTGCAAGGCTTCTGATAGTAACCATAACGCAAATGTATACATTATAGATTGGTGAAGAAAATACATGAATAAATGTATCACTTAGGTTACAGTCAGAGGTGTATAGCCAAACAACATATAAAAATAACATTTTGTCTTTCATAAAAATCGATGATTCAAGGAACAACGTGAAGTAGGTCTCTCATTAGCGACATTCCCCCATGACACAAATGGATCATAAATGCATTGAAATAATGCTGTCGGAATAGTGAATCAGTTTTAGGTCATTCACATGAAAAACAAAAGGAGAGCAGCACACTCTAGGAGCTCATATGCAATAATTAAGTCATTCATATAACACATCTGATCAAAGATTAACAACCTTGTAGAACTCACCCAACGGTGGCCTTCCATGTCATTGCAATGACATCAGAGTGAGTCTCTTGTAGCGAGCAAGATGTCTTTCTTTAAAAATCAACATGATAATTGTTACTCTCAATACCCTCATGAAAAACATACCTTCTAATTAGGCTGAGAATCTTTTACTTTGCTGACAAATGAGAGGGGAGACCAAACCCTCATAGGAGAATAGGAGTTATTGATGGATGGGCACTAAGCCTAATTAAGAAAAGAAAGAAGTGCTGCATTGTATGTGATATCTAGTGAGTGTATAATTGGTGAAAAGTTATTTTGAGAACTTGAGTGGTTTATATTCCAGTTGCAGAGTTTTAACACCCCAGGCGTCCTCAAACCCTTACATTGACCAATCACTAGCATGTCTAAAGCTAACATTACCCTATCCCCTTACATGAAGCTGTTATCAGATGCATCAGGCCAGGCATTTTTGATCACCTACTGTACCATGAGTTTTTAGATTTTTCAGAGCATAATAATTGCCCCCGAAGGCATGCATCACTGAACAAAGCAAGATGAGGGACCACTGCTGCCAGTTTCAGGGCAAACTTACATGATTGTGTACAAAGGAAAATAGAACATGAACAGGGAGAGAGTAGCGAGTCTATCGGTATGGCAACTGTAATCAACAGACAGTAAATGCAGTGAACTGTAATATTTCCATTATAAAGCGCATAGTCAGAAACATTTATTGACTATAAAGTGTAAAGGATAATAATGTTCATAATGTTTGTCTCGCCCAAAACAAGGTTTTGTAAGTGAATTCTTCATGACTTTACTTGAGGGTTGGGTTTTGATTCCGACAATGCTCACTTGCCCATTAAAGGCACCCGCATACTAGATTCAGTTTGCTCCCAGCAGAACTAAGCTAGGCGAAGCAAAAATCTGTGCCTCGCATAGACCTTTAAAAGACCTTCACTTGAAAAATTTGAAAAAAGAAGCAACATTACTGTTGAGATGCCGTAGCAACAACATAGCCAAACATCTTCCTCAAAATAGTCAGAATGAATAAATGAATAAATCTGTAATTAATTCATTTGGACTTTTTTTTCAGGGTTCTTAGTCGCGAAATTTTAAATCTAACTCAAATGCTTGGTGCAGTATTTCTCAGGTGATTTTTTTTGCATGAAAACTAGTCATCTCTCATTGAATGACAACAAACACTTAATTGAAGAATACCATCCATAGCTCCCACTCCTACTAGGAGTAGTACTGTTGACAAATCATCGAAAAAGGGGTGTAGACTTCAGCTACCGAACTTCAAGTTGCCTCAAGAAAATAATTTGTGTGCTCAAACAGACGGACAAAAACCTGCCACACACCAAAATGAACAAAAATGTCACAAAATGTTGTCATAATATATACGCAAACTGGTTTGTCTGGGAAGCATGTGACAGGCTTAGCACAATACACAGCTGAAATGATTGCACTCTATTCATTCCTTCTTCAGAACACAGACAGTGAGACAGACCTGCCCATTGGGACATTGGATCGGACTTTATGTTAACATAAAACGATTAATTGCAATTTTTTTTAAATGACAAATACTGCAATAAACACCTTAGCTAGACATAAAATTGCACGACTTAAACCTCGGCAAAACATTCATTTCAGATATCTTGAGTTATATTAGATTTATTTTTACTATTTTGAGGAAGTAATACTGTCTTTGTTCTATGGTGTCTCCTTGGGGACAAAAATCAGTAAAAGCCACATCGAACCACACCCCCAAGACTGAAATCTCTTTTTTCTTAATGAGCAACATAGAAACACATGCAGAGTTAGTGTGTTCAGTCGCTCTTTAAGAGGTTTGTTTATGTGGCCTCCAAGAATCTAATTCACAATACATACTGACCACACCTCTGACAAACATAATTAATGATTGCTGGCAAAAGGTTAATATCCACCCAGCAGAAAATGAATCAACACTGTATTAATGAGCCCATTACCAACAATGATGGATCAAGAAATTAGTCTCCTTTAGGAGGAGGAGCATATCGGATGCAGAGAGATATTGATTGGGCAAAAAATGCTTCTTTATATAGACAACACTTTGTTCTGCTGGCATCAGAAGGGTGATCCCAGACAATACAGGCCTCCGTGCACTGTAAATAGTGTTGTAATTGATACTCGGAGATGAGGATGAAAAACAAGCTCACCCCTTCCCCTCCTCTACAACAGCAATATACTTATTTAGACCCCCCCCACACACACACACACACACTCCTACAGTGATCGCTAGATCATAAACGTTCCATGGCTCTAGACAATATCAGTTTAGGTCATGTAAATGATATGCTGGATCCTGTTGAGATGCATTCTATTGTACTTTACAGGAATTGTTTGTTTCCATTTGAGATTACGTTTCGCTTTTAGCCAGTCAGAGTAAGATTGGACTGCAATGTAGCTAACAAGAATGATTCTTTCTAGACATGGCAAACTACTGTACTGTGTTAAAAAGGACCCTTTCTCCTAACATATTTGATGACAAATTCCTGTTTTTAAAAGGCCCCAATCTTGAATAACAAAACAAAATGACGTAACAGTTTCACTAGAGAGAGAGAGTAAGGGCTAGATTCAATCCGGAATGTGGAAGTAGCGTGCTACAGCACGATTGAAATTTAAAGGCAATGTACCCACGTTGCCAGAGGGTGTTTCTCAATATGCATACTACAATATGCATTCACACTCTCATGCTTCGAGTGCATTCTCTGACGACGTTCTCTTGAATACGTTCTTGTGAGGACGAGAGTGTGGAGAACGCATAAAACATAACATTTGAGAAGCACTCACACTCCCCCTACTGTATTACCTCAGTCTATCCTCCCCGTTCACTGAACCTTCTTCCAGCCAGGACAATGGACAACAATAGACTAAACAGCATATACACAAAGCAACCGTTTTACTTCATAACTGTCAGTTAGCTATATGTGAATCATAATAATGTAGCTAATCAGATAGTTTAAAAGGCAAAATGACCTAAAACGAATATTATGCAAGATAGATGTAAATTCTTTGTGAGTAGCTAGTTAACAATTCTTTGTGGCTAGCTACTGTAACAATAGTAGCTAGCCAGTTAGTCCTATTGGCTTATTATGGGCTTGCGATCTACGGTACGTACGCAGGTAAAAATGCAAAACTGAACGCAGCATGTATTTATTAATGTGTCAAGATAAAATATTGTAGTCAGGCAACATATGAGATGTGAATAGGCAACATTTAATTTCAAAGTCAGAGTGTATATTCTCTTGCTTCAACTCAAATAATGGCCGCCATTGATTTCAATAACATTTTGGTCATTTTTTTAAGTGGCTGCGTCATATTTCTTTGCACACTTTCCATTAAAGCTTGCATCGATGCATGATTCAAAATATATACAAACAAAGTACGTATTCGAGAAGTGCTCTCCGTGCTCCGTTTCGCATACTTTGGATTTGGACAAATACTCCGACCCTCCCGTGCTCCAACTTGCATGCTCAGAGCATGATAGTGTTCATTTTGAGTAACACCCAGAGACTGCATTCATGGTAAAAGCTGCATACAGAATGTTGTCAGAAATTACCTTTACATTTCAATTGCACTATAACTCGGTTCTTCCACGCTCCGGATTGTATCCAGCCCTTAGTTTATCGTTTTTCCAATGGTAGATTTGCATCATTGTTGTTTATGTTCATGCCTTAATGTTCTTCTCCGTCATTCTACGAGCTAGGCTATGTGTATAAAGAGCTTTTTTCATTGGACAGTAGGCTACTGTGAAGTACTGCAGATGCCACTTGCGAGGAAATTATACATGGTCTCTTTCATCTCCTTACAGGTATTGAGTGACAGACATTCATTTGTACATTCGGGGAGCATGGTGACGGCAAAACAATAGTGGTTGTGATGAGTGGGCGAGGCTCCTCCCGTTGTCTAAGTAGAGCTCCTCTCTCCTCTGTCTCCTCACACCACCACCGTGCCGAGCCAAAAACACCCCACGACCCCCATAGGGAGAAACATGTGGAGGACAGCTTTGCATGCCTTTCATACAATGGAACTCTCACAAGGCGTTTCAAAGCACTACACTACTCCACCAACTTAGGACTGTACTTTGGTACACAAAGAGAAGATACTTACATGCTTTGTATACATTTTGATCTGTTTTCATGACACGTTAGGTATCTTTGTCCTTCCACGCGGCATCTCTGAACAATGTTCGAGGGGAATTTATGTTTTAATTGGTAAAACAACTATGAATTTGAGTCCATCAGGGCATACAGATGTTGGATCTTACTTTGATCACTCTGTTGAAGTGAGAAACCAAGGAGGTGTTTCCTAAAAGTACGATTGATATTGTGTGTTTATAATGTCAACTTCTTCTCTCCCCATTTTTCCTCTCAACCCTCTTGTTTAATCTCTTAGTTGTGCAGCCCTAGTTTCTCAAGCACACTGACTCAGCAGATTTTTTTTTTGCCTTAATAGCATGGACCCTAATTAAAAGGAAAGAACTTCTCCAAGCAATATCTGAAAGTTTGCTACATATTTAGAATGGAAAATGTTTAAATGAGTTGCCAGAAAAAGAATTGCTTTTGTGTGCAATATAGTGATTAGCTAGCTAGAATATTTTGTTTGTGTTTTTTTGGCAAATGAAAAGTATTATTTTTGCAAGAAATCCCATTTCTCCACCTCTAAGCATATGCATTCAATGCAGTTTCTTCATCAGAGTAAAACCAACACACTATTAAAACAGGCAGCAGAATCCCATTAAAATTTGATGATTTGATGCAACCTACCATTTTCCCCAAAGTAGTCAAACTATAAACAATCTTATTTATGACCCCGCATTTCTGCTCTAAACTGAACAGAGAGAGTAGTGCTAGACAGAAAGAATCATGTGAGGAATGAGAGAGTGCTCCGGGGACGGAGAGAGAGACAGAGGTTCAGAGGAAGACACCAAGGGATATCGGCACAGGGAAGCCTCAGTGGAAGGTGTGACTGGGAAACTGAGGCTCTGAGGTAAGTGTTCATGCTCAGTGCTCGAACGGGTAGTATAGTTCTTACCTTGATTGAATCAATTGCTCTGTGTAACGAGCTGCTGCACCCAGCCTCCCCTGGGTGACAGGGAGGCCGGCAGCCAATCCAGCCTGTCATGGCCGACCAGAAAACAGGGAAGATGAACAGTGTAATGCATCATAGCTGTGGGCGACCATTGATGTGTAGAAGACTGTATTTATTGACTCATTGACTGCATTGATTGTCTCAATTGATGAAAAGTCCAGAGACAGTAGTAAGACAGCAGACAGACGCACAGAAAGCTATGCAAAAAGGATGACGGTTCTTATTTCATGGAGTGAGACATAAAGTAACATTTATAGAAAAGCAAAAAAGGACTGTAAAACTCTTATAATCTGTGCCATGTATACAAACCTGGATGAAGATGAGCACAAGTGTGTTGAAATGTGATGATGTACATAATGTTTCCTCAACAGGTTGACATATTCCAGTCAGATACATGATACTCTCAAAACAATGTGGGAGTTTTACTGGGTAAACCTGTGCATAATAACATTTTGTCTGAAGCAGATCCTCAATTTGACATTGACAATGATGTTCCAGGTTTACTTAATTAACCCATTTGTCTCTTAATGACAGAAGACTGCGTGGCACCAGATGTTTGTTAACACCCTTCTGTTGGGTCCTCCTCTGTTGTTTTTCACCTCATCGACTTAACAATAACAGGAGAACCCCATTGGCTCGCAAATCTCACTGCAATTTTTTTCCCGTAGTAGTTCTGTCACATTTATCATATAATAGCTCTATATAAAATAGTTTTTAGAATAGTTTTCCTAAATTTATAATATACTTTGTGCACACCTCAAATACTGTTACTTCAGATTACTGGGCATAGGATACTTTGCATGGGTGTGACATTTACAGTAATCCCTTGATGTGTGTGAGAAATACAATTTAGTTTATACACCATATGCCAATTCCAGCTTCACAAATGATGATATACAAAAACTATTTGAAATATATGTACTGTACATTCGTTTAAAACATGTTACCTACGAGTGCAGGTCAACAAAAATATTGATTCTGAGGAAATTAAAGCGATGCTTTGGTAAACTTGGATTGACAAAAAAAGGAATCGTCTCCATTTATAATACATACACGGACAACCTCAAATACGACATGAGTGTCACGTCAAGGGATAATTGTACTGTAAGATTCATTTATTTTCTTTTATCTCTACAGAGTGTTGAAATAAATCATCCAGAATACTTCATGACCTCGGTCATCTGAGTAGTATGACTGTTTCGTACTGTACGCTGGTGTGTGTGGGCGAAAGGGCAACAAACTGCATGAAAAGTAAAAGGAGAAGAAGCAGGCAGAATACACCCTCAGGGCTCAGGAGGTAAGGACACTTAACTTATCGCATGCATGCATCGTCATAGTCGACATGATTCATATATCAGCTCTATGTTTTTAAAACAAAAGGAATACAATCCTCTCCCCTTCACAAATATAAATATAATTTTATGTATAGTATGTACAATAATGTTTTAGTTTTGAGGGAGAGAATAGAAGCATATCGGTAAACTCTTTTTTCCCTATGGATACAGACACCTTCTCAAAGACAGCCATGATTGTTTGACGTACTCAAGCACTCTCTCAGAGGATGAAGCGGTAGGGACAGACAGTGGATGTGTTATTGAGAAAGGCTGGTGGTGTAGCTGTGGCAGTGACGTGGGGTAACCGTCTGTTAGTTCTGAGAGCCCCGAGAGTCACTGCCCTCCTCCAGCTCCCACTCAAAGTTCTGGCCAGTCATTTGGTAGAACATCATGTTAAAGGGTTTGAAGAATTTGTGCAGTCGGCGGATAACGTCCGGGTCAATTTTAGGGTGAGTTCTCCCCTTAGATTTGCCAAGACATCTCGGGGTGCTGCTGTCCTCTGGCTTCTTGAGACAAGGAAATCCCTTCGTTTTGTTGAAGTAAAAGTGTTTATCCGTGACGATCCGCTTGAGTCCCAGAAAGTCCTGCACCTTGCCCATCTCGCCAGCGGGATCAACGATAAGCCTCTCTCCACTGACAAAGTGCATCTGGGCGAGAGGGAAGTACTGCATCCACGTCTCCAAGTGGAGCGCGTAGATCCCTATACGTAGAGCACTCCACGATGCATCTATTAGGCCCAGCGTCCGGTTCTTAAAGGCCAAAACCTCAAAGGTTGGGATCTCAGGTTTTTTGGACAGAGTCTGTGTGTAGTCTGAAATGGCCCTGGTGACAGGGTTGCGGACCACAATGATTAACTTGATGTCCCTGGCCATCGTGTGGATACGTTTTGGGGCGTGGCTAGTCACAAAGTAGCTGGGTGTCTTCTCCATGGTGATTTGTCCCTCCAGCGTCGAAGGCATCAGATCTCTGTGAACACAAAGCAGCAGTTACCTCAGCTCTGTTAATACTGAACTCTCTGCACCTACTGCAACACAAGTGAGGTACTCAAGGACAGGGTACAAGCAAATTTGGTATTTAAGGAGCAATAAATGATTTGAAATTACAAGTGAAAATAACTGTTATTATCACTGGACATTATGTAGCGAGGAGAAACATACAGCTTATTTCATCTGTGGAGTAATATGTGCAAGATAAAAGAAACAGAAGATGTAACGGCAAGTGAGCAAGTATGCTCATTGCCTAATTGGCTCCATCTGTGTTACTCCAGGAGCTGTTTTGGAACTTTAATAATGAGTTCACTGCATATCATTAATACTGCTGGTGCCTGGGGTATTGTTTTGTCATACATTTATTCTGTGTGCTCCACACTGTGTGCCTGCCTTGAGTTCCATTCCTTAGCATTCACTTCCACTTCTGCGTTGTGTGCAACACACTTATTCCTTTTCTTTTTTAAGGTTAGAGGCTGTTCATTGAAGGGAATAGTGATTAATTATACGATTCTTTGTGATAATTTGTAGTAGAACAGAAATGCCCCTGCCTTGAGAGATTTATCTCAGGGATAACAGGAAACCATTTGCCAGTGCCGCAAATGTTATGTTCAACTTTGTCTCTGGGACTAAGTTGGGGGATAAATCAATGTGGAAGCAAATGTAATTCATACATACGAAAGAGAGATTAGTTCCTACAGTTTCACTGTTTTCCTCTATGGATAAGCATTATGTTTACCTCCAGAAAATCAATATTAAATGTTTACATTGTTTTTCATTGCAATCCATGTTCTATTTGTTTAGACATGATTACAGTCTAAATTGGCCACATTAAAAGCTGTGAATGGTATAGCCTTTATATACCTACACCAAATAGAAACATGAAATATAATACAAGTTTATGAACACGGTACTAAATGCTATTGATTTGATGTTTTACAATCTCCTTGCTGTATACAAGTAAGTCTTGGTCATGCTATATTTTCTTTGATTTTGTGAAATCTACATCTCATAATTATTAAATTCCTTCAAAATAAATGATTCCACTTTCACAGACACGGAGAGTACAATGTTTGATCAATTTAGATTGTCATCAGCATAGACCTAATATGGTACAATATAGCCACATCCATTGTTTGCATCCCCGACACATTCTATATGAACTGTTCTCTTTGCAAAGAATCCAATTTACTGGGAGAAACAAATCAAGTGTTATGTATATACATATTGACTCCCCTCACACCAAATGCAGACACTGGCCCTCAAGTCTCACAAGTGGTCTGTTAATGTCATTTCTGTAACAGTATTGCACTCCCGATGGGTAATTTCCCCCTGGATTCTGTTTGGCTCAAGATACTATAGAGGCTGTGGCTATTTCTTAGGCTGTAATGGGATTTAAAACATACCTACAGATTGCATAGTGACTGGAAGGAGTATTAGTTTTCATTACATTCCATCAATGTTCCACACTTCCTCAGTGGGGTAATGAATGGCTAAAGATTGTTTTTCTCCCTTCAAGGTCTTCAGCTGATGGCTATTTAAAATAAAGTCTAAAGCATGTTAGATGGTAGCGAGGGTGTGCCATCACTGTGTATGAGAACTAAAGCACAGAGAGAGGAAACTCAATAAAACACACCACAATGAATCGCCTTGAAACAACCTATGTACGGCACATCCTAAAAAGAACCATAAGCACAAAATAGCACGCCTCAACAGTAACGTGTCATGCCTCTTTGACGCAAACATCCCATTGACAAGACAGATACATTATTCTCAAGGTGACCTCTTCTATATAAAAGTCAGCCACATAATACGCTATTGTCCTAATCAGACTTAATTAAAAAAATATATATGGAGGTTGAACAAGCACGCGATACCTTCATCTCCGATTGAGGTCGAACTGATTGAGAATGAATCCGTCATGGATCGTGTACATCGAAAATGTCAGTGGAACAGAGAGGCGGAACAGAAATCACAATGCTGATAAACAAGCTAATTTTCCTGCATGCGCCAGGCAGATGACTCCTCTGGCCTTGCACTCTGGCGGAACTGAAGTAAACAAGAGCAAAGAGTTAACTCTAATTTCTCTACGCATCAGCTGTTGAGCTCAACTTGGGTCATTCAGGTGGGTAAAGTAAATAAAACACAGAACGCTAAAGAGGCCCGGCGAACCATCTGCTGTTTACTCAGTTAGACCACATAACACATCTCTTAGCATTTACCTCTGTACCATAACGGCAGACCCTCTAATTTATACACTGAGGGCTGGATTCAATCCCTATCGCTGATATTCAGCGATATAGCGCGCTTGAAATGTAAATGTAATATCTGATTGAGCCAGCATATGCGGCGCTTATCGTGAATGCAGTCTCCGCTAATGCGGGAACATTGTCTTTACACGATAATAGGGCTACAACGCGGAACATCGGCAATACGTATTGAATCCAGTCCTATCTAACATAAGTGTAAGGACTTCCCGTTTCCTGAAAGACAGTGCGTCACTCACGTCCTGCTCCTGAAGCATACGGGGATGCAGTGGTTATATGAGTACAGTACATGGTGGTCGTGCTTGTATCAACTTAGACAGGAGAAAAAAAACTGTGTGACTACTACATATTATGACAACAAAGCTGCAGTTCTCAATATGAGAGGGTAGAAAAGGTCATTTCAATAAGTACTTTGAAAGCATGCTGTTCTGAAGTAGCACATTGTAAACAGGAAAAAGGTTGTTTAAAAAAATCATTTTCATTTGCTGCTTTGAAGTTAAAAGCAATTGAATTGCTTCTCCTCATGATTTCTAATATACAGAGGGAAAAAAGAGGAGGATGACAGCACTGATAATTTCTGTCAGGTGTTTCAAACTCATGCAAATGGAATGTCATTTGAATCCTCCAACCAATGGAGAGCTACAGATGTTAGGCCAAGACTCAGACAAACAACTATTATAATATAGTTGCTTCGCCAGGTTGGGTGCCACCAGCTGTGCACTGTGAACTAGGTATAGGTTCACCCCACCGACCATCACAGCTTTAAACCATTTCACATAGAGACAAAATGAATGCTACATTCACACGTCTGGAGCAGTTACAAAACATTCAGGAAATGCATATTTCCTTTCAACACACAGACTACCAACTGTGCCATTTAATGTCCATCTCTTAAACGTCGACTGAGGAAGTATTCTGCTACATTCACTATGAGTGGGCTCTGGAACATGCCCATGCATTTTCCTCAATGAATATGTTTCATTACGCCCTGTCAAAACCATTAAAGAAGAAAATGTTGAGGCATAACGAGTTGGGGAAAATATTCATTTGCATCCCAGACACTAATAAGGCCAAGCTGTTTCTTGGTGTATGGAAAATATTGCTGCTGAGAGGCTTGGTCATTTCTAATAAAACACTGGCACAGTAATAAAAGCTGCTCCAATCTCTCATTTGGCTTCATCGTAGGCACTGGTACTGAATCGAACTCACAAAGCCATGTCATGTCAATGGCATTTGTACAATCCCTGAGCAGTCCACACACTGTGGGTCCTATCCAGGGAGAAAACAACATTTGATTTTTTTCTCGTGAGGAATACTGTAAATGGACTTATTCTGTCTTTGTTAGTGGATGAAGGCATTATTTTGTAGAAGAAAAGCGGGGGCATTTTGCAGCTGTTTTCTGGCACACTTCCATCTCCCAGCTTTGCCATGTTACTTGGTACGTGGTAATGAGCACAACATTGGTGTACAATTTGCTAGTGCGAAAATAGGGAGAGGTGAGTTGAATTAAAACAGAACACAGACTCCCCGCTGTAAATAAGCCCATTATACTGCAGAAGAACAGTGTGCTTCAATGGAAGAGTTAACTAGAGAACTGACAGCTGGTCCTGATCAAAACCTTTTTCCCGCTCTCTTCTTGAGATCCCCTGAAGACCATTCCACTTCCAACAGTGGGGGAGCCAGGCACTTTCTCTACCCACAACAGCAGACTGGCGCGCTGAGATCTGAAGCAATGTTCACATTCTCTTTGGACATAGAACATCATGAAATAAAACAAAGGCAAGGGGGAAAAAACTTTATGGATCCTTGGAATATCATAATAAACTGCATGATTAGGCCATTATTATTATACATTGGCCAGTAAATTAGCCTATTTTCCACAAGATTAAAGCCACAGGAGGAGAATAGGAGCAAACGCATTTCAAGGATTCAGAAGATATTATCGGCAGCTTTCAAGTTCATTTTCTGTGTCACTCTTTTAAGTTCTGTGGCTTAGATCAGAAACCGAAACCGTACTCTGCAGATCCATCCCTAAGAGAAAAATATTTTCAAACATTACTGTTTTTATCAGCACTCAAATACACAGGTCTACAATACTGGGAACATGCCCCTCATTTGAATATATACGTTGTTACTTCTAAATGTTCCTCACTTGTGTTTGTTTATGTGCATTTGGATGAACTGAAGAGAGTGCTTCAGGCTAAACACATACAATTTGCTCACAATAGCCCTTATATTATTCGATTGGTGTTGCAATTACAACAACAAGCAGATGTGATGGCCTGTATTCTGCTTCAGAGCACCACAGTGAATAGACAAGTACAAATTGTCAGTCACCCTCATTGTCTCTCAATGTCATTTATTTACCCTACCCAAACACAGTCAAGAATTTATTGGAATAAAATAAAAGTCCTAACAGTAATTGCTGGTCACACCTGAGTATGTCAGAAGCAAAGAGTAAAATGTGTATCCAGGGCATTTTTGCAGATCTGGTTCAGTTATGCAGAACCAATTAACAATATGACAGATTGAACTTGATAGATTTCCTATCCTGCATGGGAAAAACAGCTAGGGACACTCATCTGGCCACTTAGGAGATTCGGCTGCAGCTGACCATGGATGGAAGAAACTCCACACATCTCTCTCATACTAAGGCCTTTGCATGAGTGACGAGTGAAGGACATCTATTAGTGCGTGGATAAGCATGTGGGCATAAAATATATAAAACTACTTCACATCAGAGAAAGCCCCATATGGCTCACACCACCGTTCGAACAAAGTGACATAAAACCATCCATGGATAACATTCAATATGGGTTACCCATGTTAAGACATTGTCATCAACCCAGAGTGCTGTTTGACAGTACAGTGCACACTGTCATTGTACTATACAGTACATGTTTCACAACAGGATGTTTTAGTTGAATTCTTGATCCAGGAATCATGGAATCAAAAAAGCAAAGACTGAATGTTGATTAATAACTCAAATGGCTTTAGATTTTGAATTTGACATTTTAGTCATTTTACAGTTTGTGCATTAATCTTAAGATACTGTAGCTAGGTAGGACTAGGTCTGTGGCGGTCATTACATTTTGTCAGCCGGTGATTGTCAAGGAAATAACTGCCGGTCTCACGGTCATTGACTGTAATTAACATAAACACATTTAGCATCTCCTGTCTTCCACGCATAGCCTACTGATGCAGATCTTTGGAACATCTACATTTTAAAAAGTCTAATAAATAAATGTAATATAGCCTACACCATCAAAATAAATCCATGATTTAAAGAATCATGATATGAAGAAAATGTTGTATATTTCAGAAGAACAGAATAGCATACTCTGCGTTGTCCTTATGTTAGGTCCTGATCTGGCTGTGCCATATGGCTGTGGGCTACACTAGTTCATTTAGCAGACCAGATTTGCTTAGAATTCTGTGGAATTATTTTCTATTATTTTATTGTATGAAGAATACAATTGAACATAACTGAATAAAATAGAAAGGACATTTTCTCCAAACGATTTGAGGGAGTGCGCACATGCGGCTATTCTGTTTTGAGAGGTTAACAAAGAAACAGGTACTCCTATATGCTCAATTTAGAGTTATTTAGTTGTGATACAAATGTTGGGCTATATGTTTGATTTTTAATACTTTCTAAGGCTGCATGATTCAACTCTAATGATGATTTGAAAAAAGTTGCATGAAAGGCATGAGCTCTACTTTGTTTTTTTTGCACAGGCTGTACACACTTCATCAGTCTCTTGTTCACAATTTAACAAGCACTTGATAATGCCTCGAATTTCCCAGCTGAATCCCCTTTGTGTGGCCATACTCCCCCTAAAAAAATCCATGCCTTTAATTATAATTCCCTTCTCCCCACTGCGTTCTGAACCACCTCTCACATGGCACATGATCGGGTCTTTCTCACAGGCTACAAGTGAAGACAGACACATCTGGGACGCGATTGCGCGCGTCCTTATCCAATTCCGAGACACATATTGAATATATTGGAAGAACTGTCCACATTTACTTTTTGTCAGCCAACAAGATAAGTAGGCCTAACGAACAGCAAAAGCACTAGCCTATGTCAATCTAAAAGTTGACCTATTCTATTCTGCGGGAGAAATAAATATTCCAAACATAGTCCGGGACAGTTGTGGGAAGCGATAGATCCCAAATTAATACAACCACTAGCATAAAAAAAACTATTTTAAGCAATGAGCCTGACGCAACAGATGAGAACATTTAGCTTAAAATGTTGATAAACTATTAGGCTATCACATTATAAGCGCAGCAATGTGCACACGGCAGTAGGCTATAAGCGCAAATGTTCCATTAGCAGGAAAACTTAATTCTTAAAAGTGACCACAAATGCAATTATACATGTTTTGCTTTTATTATAAAGATGCATTTTTATGGTGAAAATTATCTTCCCCAGACTTGAAAATCACGCGCTGCGTATGTATGCCAGTTAGGCTCTACACCCGTTGTAAACCGGACTAATGCGTTTCATTTTAAGATGTTATTTGGCCACTTTAGTTGTGATACAAACCTTATCAAAACATATAGGCTTAAGGGAGAGGCTACATGAGGTGTGCGACTATGATTTTAAAAAGTTGTTAAAAAAAGCATGCATTGTTTGCCTTTAGCTGGGCATCATTCACAAGTGATAATATATAATTGACAAGTGATAGGCTAATATTGTCACCCATCACACTATTCTTGATTTAATCTTGTCTTTACTGCCCCTGAACAGGCAGTTAACCCACTGTTCCTAGGCCGTCATTGAAAATACGTTTTTGTTAACTGACTTGCCTAGTTAAATAAAGGTAAAATAAAAATAAAAAAACATATACTAAATAATATGTGTGATACATTTGTTTTGATTTAGAATGGACCGTTGTCATGCACCTTTCTCGAAACAGGGATAGTGGAAAAAAAATACATGTAATCTATGCACTTAAATAGTGAAAGAGGACGCTTTTCCCGTGGTTCATTTTCATGCCAGCCAGGTAGGCTATATTCCTGTTTTAAAGAGAAGCAATCTGCTTAATATTAGGAAAGTTGAGAAATAAATATAGTAGGCAACATGAGCTCATGGGGCTCTCATGAAGTGTTTGATTTGATTTTCGATTACATTTGCATTGTCAGAGTGATTAGAGGGACAATAGAGTGTGGAGTACCAGGCAGTTAGCACGTTTGGTAGGAAACTAATGTCCATCAACAGAATCAGAGCTTGGAGAAGCCTAATTGCCGTGACTAAATGGTCACATGGAATTTGACTGCCATCATGACTCGTGACTGCCAGTGTGGCGGTAATGAGGTCACCGTAGCAGCCCTAGGTGGGACAACCACATCTCAGTCATAGTAAGTACTTTTTTCATCAATTAAGTATCCATCAGCAAAGTCAGTGATAGTAGGAATAAGTCAAGTGTGAGTGTTAGCTCAGAATAACAATATTTTATTCATAGATTATTTATTTAACTAGGCAAGTCAGTTAAGAACAAATTCTTATTTACAATGATGCCTACCCCAGCCCAGATGACAGTGAACCAATTGTGCACTGCCCTATGGGACTCACAAATACAACTGGTTATGATACAGCCTGGAATTGAACCAGGGTCTGTAGTGATGCCTCTAGCACTTAGATGCAGCACCTTAAACCACTGTTCCACTCGGCAGCCTCTAATAGCTTGTGCAATTCTCCTAGCCAGAACTATATTTGTCCACAGCACTGCACTCCAAACTAGAATTTGGAGTTGGCCAAGACTCAACTCACGCTCTGTGACAGTCAATTTGTTTGTGTAATATGACCGATGTGATATATCCTCTCTCCCACAAACTAAATATCAAACACTTGTTTACTGTTCATAGTGTATGGATTTAATACAAATAATGCTGATGATATCCCTGACAGTATCTGCTCCAAGTTGCAGATAATTCTATAGTTCTAAGTTTTGGATTTGTCATCATCTTCATCATCATACTTAATCATCGGCCTTAATCATCGGCCTTAATCATCGGCCTTAATCATCGGTTTCCAATATACTGTACTGTCTTTCTTTCTTCCTTTTGTATTGTGTTGTAGTGGGTGTTGATGAGTGCTTACAATATAGAGGTCGCATTGCTTTGAATGTAAACCCACCAATAAATCTCCATTCAATTTATTTCTGACTTGTCAATTGTTCCCCCAGTCTTCAAATGAGCTCATGATTCAATGTACTTTCTTTGTCTGTGAGAAAAGAACTGGCCTGCAGGAACCTTCAGACATTTACCATGTTGCTGAGGCATTATTTTTTAAGTTATGAAATCAGGACACGTCAAGTTAGAGAAGCTACTGTAGATTCCTTTCATTCGTGATCAATTTAATTGGAGGTCAGAATTTCACTGCATTTTTGTCAGTTTAACCTGGTTTATCACTAATCTGACTCAATTTGTATAATCACACTCCAAGTATGATATTGAACCTCCAGTTTTCCTCTGGTCTCTTTCTGTTGTCGGTTTATTGATTGCCCCAGGATATGGAGTCATTAATGGAATCACGCACATGGGACAATTCACAATACTCATCCCTTTTTGGTGTCTGGGTGAAATCACACAGAGGTTTGTAGACACAAAAAGGTCACGTAGAGTAAATACCTGTGCAAAGAATGTGGAGATAATTCACTCACCTATCAATCTGCTCCATTAAACCAGCATGTTCAGTTCAATAGAGCTCTGAATGACACTTGAAATATTGAAATCAAATCAAATGAGAATTATGAATAGGGTTTAAGTCAGAGTTGTCTCTTTACTCTATTATAGCATGTCATAAAACATGTAGAAATCCCAGAGTTTTGTATACATCATTTCTAAGTGTGGAATACTATAGCCTTCCCTTCAAAATCTTGAGCTCTTTTCTGCAACTATTTATAAAGTTACTCAGCAAAGGGCTGCCAGCAAGCCTTTAAACATGCAGTCGTCGGTGGTCACTTAGAATGAAAGCTATTTGCTGCAATCTGAAGATGTCAGTATGTGTCCACATTCATTACGGAATTTGAATAATATTTCAAAATCCAATGCCACTCACAGAAGCTCTTCATATGCAGGAGGCACTTCAAAAATATATGTTTGACTAAATTAAATATATGAATGGAAGATATTTGTTTCTTAAACAGTCCTGAGAGGAAGAGGGGTTAACCTTGGTCAGAAGATAATGAGTTTTTATAATGCATTTCTGTTGCAGTGTCAAAACATACATACTTAGACATCTGTATGCACAGCTTAGTTTCCCTGTCACAAAAAGAGCACACCAGGCCTGGGTTTAAGGGGAAAAGCAACATGATTACACCCTGGTGTTTATTCCGGAACATCTGGCTACAAGGAAATAGGCTGCTAAGAACGTTATAATCATGTACAGAAGGCCTAAGCCGCTCAATTAAGGACTAAACTGACCTATCAGTGGAACCTTTGCTAATCCAAATTGTGCTTTAGCTGGCACATATTGCTCAATTCAACCAGTGAGCTGAAAATACTCTGAAATGGTGGACCAGGTTTGTGAACGGCTATAGCCATTTACGCAAATACTTATCCGTTCGATTATCTCTGTACACCAAGACCAGTCTTTTTTCTTTTGATTTACAAATGTTCTTTGATGGCATATACAGTCATTTCCAGAATTATTGGCACCCTTTTAAAGATGAGCAAAAATACTAATACAAATAATACAAATACTGAGCTATATTGTATGCTAACATTTTTTAAATTGTATTATTTTGTACTAATACAATTGCTCAGATGAAAATATTTGGTTTAAAAAAAGCTATATATTTTTCTTTTATAAATGATTGCCACCCCTGTTTTCAATACCTCACCTTGCGAGGATACCGGCACTGAGCCTTTTCCTAAAATGTTTTATGAGATTGGAGAACACATTGGGAGGGATCTTAGACCATTCCTCCAAACATAATCCACTTCCTTTGATATCCTCCCTCTACACTTATGGACTGCTCTCTTCAATTCAAACCACAGGTTTTCAAATGTTTCAAGCCCGGAGACTGAAATGGCCAAAGCAAAATAGGCTTGGGCGGTATACTGCACCATATACTGGGGTATTTGGAAAAAGCCATGGGATGTTTTTTAAAAACTGTCAATGCCGTCAAAACTATTTGACATTTTAATATTTTTGGCTACTTTTTAAGTTAATACCTGCAGTCAACTTGTGCAATACGTTAGGAGATAAAACAGATTGCGTTCTTCATTTTACACTATGAAGCTTACAGTACCTTAGTCCCCCAGAACAGTTGAGCTAGTTGCATGTTTGTTTGTTAATAGAACAGCTGGAGAAAGCAGAAGCTAGTCAGTCCATAGCGTTCTATACAATATCTATCAGCGAGTCTCTGTTGTGCTGCGCATATCAGTTGATGAAGTTACACTTGAATGCAATTCACAACTACATGTTTGCCATAAGCTATCTTATAACGGCTTTCTGCCGTGAGAAGTCTGGGTGAAATATCTGTACAGCTGCCATTTTTTTCCCCTGTGCTTTTTTTCTCCTCCGTTCTTCTCCCCTCTTCTCTGTGTACACATGCTGCTCTTCCTTCAGAAACGGCATGTTTTGTTCATTTGCACAATTTCTCTCATACACTTTCGCTTGTAAATGTCGACACTCATCGAAAATGACATCTGGTAGCGCCTAGCTATATGCTTGTATAACTTTATGAACTGGATTCACCTGTCTTTGCAATTAGTTTATGTTCGCTTTCGCACGTTAGCATTTAGCTAAGAACTCCTATGTGATTTTGCTATTACTTGTGATGATTTTGTTAGCATTGTGGTTAATAGTTGACCCCCAATAGGCTTCATTTTGTGTTTTTTAATGCCACCTTGTGTGTTATCCGGCGGTATTAACGTAAATTCCGGGATAGCAGAAGAACGATATGATGTTATAAAAATCTGAATACTGGCCAAGCCTATTGCAAAATGTTGATTTTGTGGTCAATGAACCATTTCTTAGTGGATTTTGATTTGTGCCTGGGGTTATTGTCTTGCTGGAAGATCCACTTGTGGCCAAGTGTCACCCTCCTGGTAGAGGCAACCAAATTTTGGGCTAAAATGTTCTGGTACTGGATAAAGTGAATGAAGCCGGTTCCCTTAACAAGGGCCACAGGACAAGTGGAAGCAAAATAGCCCCACAACATCAAAGATCCACCACCTTGTTTTACAGTAAGTATGGGGTTCCTTTCTGCTTATGCATCCTTATTTCGATGCCAAACCCAACACTGGTGTGCGTGGCCAAAGAGCTCTATTTTCATGTCATCTGAACATAGCACTGGTTCCAATCCAAGTGCCAATGCCATTTAGCAAACTCCAGGTGTTAAAATTTGTTGGATGACATGAAAATAAAGCTCTTAGGCCACGCATATCAGTGGTGGGGTTTGGCGTCGAAATGAGGATGCAATGCCCTATTATAAACTGCGTTCATTCATATAGACAATATTGCCGTAGTCAATAATGGGAATGAATGTTGACTGAATGATTTGTTTTCAGCTATTTAAAAGAAAGACAACTTGTTCCTATAGAAGAGTTCTATAGGAATTCCTATAGTTTAATTCGTAATTTCTTAACTAAGTCATCAACATGCTTTATTGAAAGATAGTGTCACGTCTACTCCTGCTCCCCCTCTCTGGCACGCATTGTCGCAAGTTTACTTATTACTACCTGCACCTGCACCCCATGAGACTCACCTGGACTCCATCACTTTTATGATTACCTCCCCTATATCTGTCACACCCTTTGGTTCTTTCCCCAAGGCAGTATTAGTTGTTTCTCATGTCCAGACGCTGCTCTTGTTTTGTTCCATGTTTTTTGTATTATTAAATTCACCCCCTGTACTTGCTTCCTGACTCTCAGCGTCTGTGTTACAGATAGATTTTCGACAATCCAGATTCCCAGGTATTTACAGTATATGCGGGGACACAATCAATGAGGGCACCATACAAAGGGATTTGGAAAAGAAGTATCAAGTATTGAAATGAAAACAAAGATTCACTGGAAGTTAACAAAATTTACATCGAGCCAGTTAGGGGCTGAGAGAAGGGCGGTCACTCGATTGATTGGCTGACTAGGGTAAATTAAACCACCATTTCTTTCAAATAAAAAGCGGGCGATATCAAATGCTGATTAAAAGCATCACTTATCAAGTTTTTCTCAGTAATGATGCCCAAGTGTGACACAACTTGCTTAGGCAGGGAAAGAGAGGAATTTCCATGCTTCAGTACATTAACTGTTTTCCAAAATGTTGATGGATCACCAGGAAAGTCGGAGATAGAACGTAGAAAGTAGCTTGATTTAGCTTTCTTGATTGAGGAAGTGCCTCTATTCCTCAATTGCCCAAAACTCGGACAATCAGCTACAGAGTTTGTTTTTCTAGCGTGCGCACTGATTTCTCATCATAACAAGATCTGAAAGTTCTATATAGAAACAAGGAGACAAAAACAGTGAGAAAAGAGTGTTACTTGTTAAACAAAATGTGTTTCTCTGAACTGTATTAGTATAAGATAATAGAATTTAACCAAAAAAATGAACATACAATACAGCACAGTATTTGTATTATTTATTTTATACAGTCTATATCAAGGGTGCCAGTATTTCTGGACCTGACTGTATCTATGAAATTTAGCATGCTATCATTTGGACATTTCATAGTTCTTCCACAGCTGTGGTATAGTTACATCACACACGGGTGTATTGAGCGACAGACCTTTCACAGGCACGATCGTAGAGTAAGTGAAGCACAGGAAATACATGCTTATATAAGAACGACAACTATGTTTACTTACATCTGGTTAGTGTGGGGATTGTTTTTCCTGGTAATGTCTGACAAAATGGTTTGAAATGGGTTTAAAATCATTCAATATGTATGGGCAGATGTGTTGTTGTACTGAGTTCTGGCCTGTCTTCAGGGAATAGTCTTATTACCATTTCTCTATGTGGGTCGGTTTATGCAAGCCTGGCTCTTTATGGATGGGTTGATGCAGTGTTCAGTTTGAGTGCATTTGAGTGAACATGCCACTGGCTACTTGAATTTTCTGTTGATATAATATAATTAATTGCAATCTGATCTCACAAAAACACCTGAGAACAACTTAATCTCAAAAGATTGCTTCTAAAGGAATCCCCATAGTGTGCCCTGTTTCTGATCCAGAATCTCTAAGGGAGGGACCCTTGTTCAACAACATAAGGGCAAGAGGGTTAACAACACTGTCAAAATAAATAACTCAAGAGAAAAAAATGCTATGGCCAGAAAACTTGATTGAATGTCTCTCTCTACGCTGGACAGGGTTCACGTAACACAAAGAGTGTTTTTTTCATTCTATGTTATATTTTCACGTACAGTGCCTAGTGAAGGTCTTCACACTTTGACATAATGTTATGGGTATGCTTGTCACCGGCAGAGACTGCGGAGTTTATCAGGATCAAAATAAATATGAAAGGAGCAAAGCCTAGATAAAAAGTGAGAGGATAACCCGCACCACTCTTCAGAAAACATTACCTTGGGATAGAGTAAACATTTTTAGCGGGACAACTACACACAATGTAATGCCAAAGACACACTAGAATGTCTTTCCAAGAGGTGTTGAGTGTTCCTGAGTGGTCTAGTCTCAGTCCTGACTTAAATTGTCTTGAAAATTAGAGACAAGGTTTGAATATTGCTATCCATCAATGACTCCAAACAGAATTTACTGAGCCTGAGCAATTTTGCCAAAAACAATTGATATATGTTGCCCTATGAGTTGTGCAAAGTTTGTAGAATCTTATTCAAAATTATTCACAGCTGTAATGGCATCCAAAGGTGCTTCGACCAAGTAATTACAGTGCATTCGGGAAGTATTCAGACCAATTTACTTTTTCCACATTTTGCTACATTACAGCCTTATTCTAAAATTGATTAAATTCATGTTTTTCCTCATCAATCTACACACAATACGCCATAATGACAGATCAAAACAGGTTTTAGAAATGGTTGCAAAATTATAAAAATAAAAAACTGAAATACCTTACTTACATTCAGACCCTTTGATATGAGACTCGAAATTTAGCTCAGGTGCATCCTATTTCCATTGATCATCCTTGAGATGTTTCTCCAACTTGATTGGAGAAAATCTGTGGTAATTTTAATTGATTAGATATGATTTGGAAAGGCACACACCTGTCTATATAAGATCCCACAGTTGACAGTGCATGTCAGAGCAAAAACCAAGCCATGAGTTCGAAGGAATTGTTCGTAGAGCTCAGAGACAGCACTGTGTCGAGGCACAGATCTGGGGAAGGGTACCAAAATATTTCTGTAGCATTGAAGTTCCTCAAGAACACTGTGGCCTCCATCATTCTTAAATGGAAGAAGTTTGGAACCACCAAGCCTCTTCCTAGAGCTGGCCACCTGGCCAAACTGAACTATCTGGGGAGAAGGGCCTTGGTCAGGGAGGTGACCAAGAACTTGATGGTTACTCTGACAGAGCTCCAGAGTTCCTCTGTGGAGGTGGGAGAACGTTCCAGAAGGACAACCATCTCTGCAGCACTCCACCAATTTGTCATTTATGGCAGAGTGGCCAGACGGAAGCAACTCCTCGGTAAAATGCACATGACAGCCTGCTTGGAGTTTGCCAAAATGCACCTAAAGGACTTTCAGACCATGAGAAACAAGATTCTCTGGTCTGATGAAACCAAGATTGAACTCTTTGGACTGAATGCCAAGCGTCACGTCTGGAGGAAACCTGGCACAATCCCTACAGTGAAGCATGGTGGTGGTGGCATCATGTTGTGGGGATGTTTTTCAGCGGCAGGGACTGGGATACTAGTCAGGATCGAGGGAAAGATGAACAGAGCAAAGTACAGTGAGATCCTTGATGGAAGCCTGCTCCAGGGCGCTCAGGACCTCAGACCGGGGCGAAGGTTCACCTTCCAAAAGAACAACGACCCTAAGCACACAGCCAATACAATATAGGAGTGGCTTCGGGACAAGTCTATGAATGTCCTTGAGTGGCCCAGCCAGAACCCGGACTTGAACCCGATCGAACATCTCTGGAGAGACCTGAAAATAGCTGTGCAGCGACGCTCCCCAACCTGACAGAGCTTGAGAGGATATGCAGAGAAGAATGGGTGAAACTCCCCAAATAAAGGTGTGCCAAGCTTGTAGCGTCATACCCAAGAAGACTCGAGGCTGTAATCGCTGCAAGGGTTTAACAAAGTACTGAGTAAACGGTCTGTTTTTCAGTTTTTATTTATTTACACATTTGCAGAAATTTCTAAAAACCTGTTTTTGCTTTGTCATTATGAGGTATTGTGTGTAGATTGATGAGGGTGGGAAATTATTTAATCCATTTTAGAATAAGGTTGTAAGGTAACAAAATGTGGAAAAAGTCAAGGGGTCTGAATACTTTCCCAATGCGCTGTATTATTGGGTGTGAAGACATACACAATCAAGACATCATTATTTAAATAAATAATCATAACTTTTATACTTTTAAAATGTGGAGTTGGTTGTGTAGATATATATGAAAACCCTCAATATAATCCCTTTTTAGATTTAATTTTAAGGCAGTAAAATATGAAGAATCTGCAAGGGCTGTGTAGACTTTCACCAGGCACTGTATATTTTATGATTCTCAGGATCAAAGCCTAGCATCTGCAATCCAATTGAACTGTGCCCAAGTACCCCACTTGCAACCATCTTATAAAGAGAATCTTAGACAATATTCCACATTGGTAGAGCACTCAGTGCAGATTGTTGTTGAAGTTCAGCATTATGTCTCCCCAACAGAAAGCTGAGCCAACTCAATATAAAACCATTCTTTATCTTTGGGAAAAGGGACAGGGAACATGTCAGTTGTGAAATGGCCATCCCAAGTCATTGAGCAGACTCACTGGCTTGCAATGCTAAAGATGGGGGGAGATACGTTTGTTATCCTGGAATAGATCTCAGTGCATCCCTCTGAGGCCAGCTTTGAGCCAATGAGCAGCACTTCCAATAAACCACTGTACACATCCATAATCTCCTCAGCAGAGGTAGTCTGACACTGTGAGTGAATCTGCCATAAACACACATCGCAAATGCAGGATAATGTTTTACAGATATACAGATTAACTTGTGTAATCCGTACTGCCAAAGGGAGAGCTTAAAAAGGAACGTATCAAACGTTTATGGATAAAATAAAACCCAAATATTAAATCTCAGCTCCGGGGGCTTTTTTTTTCTCTTGTTGCTCTAATCTCAAATATTCTTCTCTTCTAGGAGTATCTGCAAGATCACTGACAAATCTTCTCCCTCTCAAGAGAACTGAAAATCTCCCTTTGCTGAAAAAGAGAAGAAGAAACAAATAGTTGAAGAACTTTACAGACTTTACCTTCAGTGTCCATGGTGACAAATGACTGTGATCCCGAGGTTAAAACAGCGCTAAGTATAAGTGGTGTTTCTCTGACCACAGCTGAAATAAACTATTTAGCAGCACTATTCACCAAGGTTATAGGGAAAAATGAGTGCTAGGGTAAATCTTTTCCAGAATGTCAGTGGGCTGGCTCACACTGCCGAGGCTAAACTGACTTATTCACCATCATCAGCAGCAGTGTTACAGTCTGAGATGTCGGACTATTATTCCAAAGGCCTTTTGATGGATTTGAGTTGTGCCTAAATGTGCCTTTTTCACCAAATATTGGCGTTAAAAGGAAGCGAAGTGAGTAAAGCTAAACCAGCCAAGAGGTTTTTTTTTCCTAACTGGAAATAAGATACATCTCCAGACAATGATGGAGGATCCTGTCCTTCGATCCCCAGCTGCACAGCCAACCTTGAAAAATCTTCATTTAGCAGGCAGGGCGATATAACACATTTGACTGCTAAACAACAGTCGACGTCACCTCAGAAATACATTTTACTGGGTGGAGCACTGCGGTGAAACAGAAACTTCAGGTGGCCTTCTGTACGAACGCAGATTATCGTTCAACCCAAAGTAGTTGCAGAAATACACATACAAATGTCTGATACTAAATGCGAACTGTTATGATTGCATGACTTTGTGGGCGGTGATGGTCCTGATTAGTTAAAGCAGGGGCATATCTCTGGCTCTGTGCCTGTGTGATGGAGTGATTGACCTGGGACTGTATGCAGCACAGTCAGAACCTTTGAAGCTTGCCACAAAGAAGGCCTGTTCCACTTCAGAAATGGCAAGGATGTGGACTAAAAGGTATCTGGCCAATGAATGACCTCTTGGAGAGTTTACAGTCCCCACTTTTGTCCACATACTGCTTCAGTTAGATCACATTTTCTATGGTAGCTCAGGAGAATAAAAAAATACAAAAAACTTTGAAGAAAAGTGAAATGGTCCATTTACAATTTTCCATGACAGTTAGCTCCTTGAAAGGCTGGAATGGTATAATAGAGAGGCACCAGTTTTTTCTACAAACGAGTATGAATTTGGTGTTTGTTTATTTTCCTCAGCTAGCTACAGTACATTACACAATTTCTATTTTATTGGCCTATATTCCGCTTCTGCAGATTTTTTTTTTTTTTTACCTTAAAAGCTGTTAGAGTAAATGTGTTTCACCGATTTCACGATGCAACTGAATGTCTGTACTTATCATCTGTAGAGTGTCAGTCCATGTCTTCTCCTGATATAAGGAACTTATTTACAAAAGAACAGTTTAGCAACCAACCGCTGCAAATATTTGAGAAAATAAGACATCCTTTTAAATGAATGAAGAGAAATTAGGAGGGGAAAGTCATCTTACTTGTGTGGTCATGAAATGATGGCCTTTGGCATAATTTCCACTGAGGCTGATTTCCCATCCTATAATACATGCAGATATATTCCATGTAATAGTACAGCCTCCTTCTTATGCACCATTGTAGTTCCATCAGCCTCATTTTAACACTCGACCCTCAAACAACTCCCTCATGACCCACTTTAGTTTTCCTCAACTGCTGTGAGAGTCTCTTCTGTTTAAGGACGATCCACTGCCTGTCAATTAACCCGAGTGTCAGAATCACTGGATATAATAACAGATCTCAAATCTGACCAAAGATTGTTTAATGTGATCAAACATTATGGAGAATTTGATGACTTTACAAGTTTAAAAAATCCTATCCAAGAATTGTGGACATTTTTTCTTGTTTGTTACATTGTCTACCTGTGGTACTGAATATGTATAATCACATAATACCGCCTTGGCAGGAATCATTCTGCTGATCAGATAAACCCCTTCCAAAGCACTTCTGAATCATGGGGAGCAAGGAAGGTTCACTAGCAGCTTTATACCTTACACTTGATACCTGAGAACTTCCTATAACCTCAGTCACCCCAGTGCCAGAGACTGTCCCTGGGCCCCATTAAGTTGAGTGAGACAGGGTACAAAAGGATAAAACATCCCAGTAAAGCTCTGGAAAGCTCATGGGGACTGCTACCGGTGCTCCAGCTTGGTTACCAGAGAGCACTTAAGTGGAGGGTACTCCACTCATCAGGAACATGTTCCCCATCTACACTATTGTTATAATAAGCCCCTGTTTCTGAGACCACGGCACATTGTCAAGACCTGTCATTCCGCGGAACTGTAGGTTAAAAGAAAATATTTGCATTCCATGAAAATGCAATGATAGTTCATCACCATACACCTCTGACTGTGGAATAATAATGATCAGGCTTATTCCTCTGCAGCCAAAGTATCTATGTATGTATCTATCTATCTATGTATCTATCTATGTATCTATGTATCTATCTATGTATCTATGTATCTATCTATGTATCTATGTATCTATGTATCTATCTATGTATCTATCTATGTATGTATCTATGTATGTATCTATCTATCTATCTATCTATCTATCTATCTATCTATCTATCTATGTATCTATCTATCTATCTATCTATGTATGTATCTATCTATCTATGCATCTATCTATCTATCTATCTATCTATCTATCTATCTATCTATCTATCTATCTATCTATCTATCTATCTATCTATCTATCTATCTATCTATCTATCTATCTATCTATCTATCTATCTATCTATCTATCTATCTATTTCATAAAGCCCTTTTTAACATCAGCAGCTGTCACAAAGTGCTTATACCGAGTGGTACAGAGGGTTAAAGGGTTAAATGATCAAAATCGTTTGCTATGAACTGAACTGTATATTTGAATTACTTTGAATTTAGCCGGCTGACTATTCCTTGCTGCCTAGTTCCTGAACAACATTCAATTAAGTACTGTGATCTGATGATTTGACACAGCAAACTGCATTGCGGCTTTCTGGTGTCTCCCCTACTGTGAGGAATCCTAAACAGATGTTATTTCAAAGAGAAGACTCTTTATAATGAGGGAGGAAGGAGAGATGGAGTCAACCTATAGTGAGGAAGCATATTTTTTTAAATTTCCCCCTGTCTGAGAACCTGCAGACTTTAGTTCAGAATACATTTGGATCCTTCATTGAAGATTGATCATAATGAGGAATGCCAATACCACATTTCAACATGACATAGGGGGTGGTCTAGACTGTCAGCATGACTGGGTATACATTTGTCTGGTTGCGTTTAAATCTACGTGACCTCCAGCTAAACTATAAGACACATAGATTGACCTACTCTACCTGAAACAGAGCTACTCATCCTGAAACTCCCCATAAAAATGGCTTCACTGTCTATATGGCTGCAAATGAAACACTCACTACAACAATGCCCCATGTCTTCATCAACACTACAGTAAATGGTCCATCTGTATACGTCATTAACTGCTGGGTTTTTTACTGATTTATCATCTAGTAGAAACTATCATCTAAAAGCAACAGCCATCAGCGGTAAGATGACCGGCCCTTGAACTCCTACTGAAGGCTGCATCTGACACAGGTGGTGTGTTGGATGCATTCCTGCTAGGAGAGGAATGAATAGTTGCTTTGAATAATTTGGTTGGGGCCATCGATCCATAATGCCTCACAGAAGCAACTGAAAATGTGGACCAACAAGGAAGTTAAAGGACATCTGCATAGCACACAACTTTGTATATTGTATATTGATTGACTAGACTGCTTTTGTTTGCTAGCAAAGAGTGGTGTGCAGCTAACAGCAGATAAGTGCACACACACACAAGTGAATTCTTTAACCCCAAGGTTAGCTAAGATGGTTAGCTAGCTAGCTAAGGTTGTGTACAGTTAGTTTCAGAACCATTTAGCAATTGTGACACACCTGCATGCATTTTCACTTTCCATGTAATCAAAGTGAAAGTGTGTACATTTTTCTTAAAAATTGGCTTAATTAATTCTGTCTTGACTCATATTTTGTATTGGAAACAGATCTCAAGCATTCACATCTACTGATGAATAACATTGGTGTTATTAATGTTTTTAATAGACAGTTTTTATATGTGAGCACAGCAGTTAAAAGCTGGTCGAAGGAATTTTCCAGGCAATTAATTCCCTGCTTGCTTATTTCACATGATCACATCTCAAATGAGCAGATTCAAAACTACAGGCAGAAATATCATCTGCTGTATACGAGTGGTAGTTGTTTGCACCGTTCAAGGTGGAATCAACATACGCAGAGCACTGTAAAGCTTGAATAATGTGTACATTGACTATCCAAGACCATGGTGAACAATTCACGTATGAAGAGGGTAGGAGCATGACACGTCCATGCAAGGCTTGTGAGTAAATGGCTTTACTGTCCACCAAATGAGCACAAGGGTATTATGATGAGGCCCAAGCTCCTGATGGACTCATTATAAATGGTTTCTACATTTAATTATTGCCTCACACAGGCAGTGAGCTATTACGAGCTTATTTTCTCCCTTTAACAGTTCATTATTTCCCTGAGCAAATGACGCCGGCATCTCACAGTCCTCCCAAGTGTCCTGCCTCCTCACATGTCCACAGCATGGTTAGGGTTGAAATTAGCATCATGCAGCTTGGAATTCTTTCACACCATTATACCCAATGACCATGTGTAACGGCGTTAAGAACATACCATAAGCTCACTCCACGGATAGCTTGAAATGTCACCGAAGGAGCTATCGAATGAGATATATTTTGATAGCTCAAAAAGTTGGTACGTTGTCAAGGAGGGAGATCACGTGTGTCTGCGAGCAGAGAAACACTGGTTCGAGTGCAGTATGGGGACAGGGACAGTTTCACATGCAGCAATACATTACTTTCCATGGAAGGATTATCTCTCAGTGCATCAGTGCTGCAATCTACACCAATATAGTGTCTGAATCTGGTTTTATTGAAGAGTTCGAATTCATAGCAATGTTTATTCAGGGCTCTAGCCCTTTGGGGGCCCTAACCGAGATTCTACACATTTTGCCATAGGCCAGAGAGGATTTTATTAGAATTGTATGAAACATTTATCCATGATTTATGCCATGCTAATGATATGAGTGAGAATGACTAACCAAAAAATTGAAAAATTGCTGATGCACAACTAAATAATACACTTGCACCTTGTGTATTTGATTATTCTCTCTCAACAGTAGGTTTTTGGCTTATGCCTGGAGCCGGCCCTGTAAATTTGTACCAGAGGAGGTCTGGTGAGAGGAGCTATATCAGGGCAGGCTCATTGTAATGGCTGGAATGGTATTAAATGGTACGTTATCAAACACATCCAACATATGGAAACCATGTTTGACTCTGTTCTATTTATTCCATTCCAGCCATTACAATAAGCCTGTCCCCCTATAGCGCCTCCCACTAGCCTCCTCTTGTTTGTACGGTACTCAAAGCCATTCTGTGATTCTCTTTGACCATTACAACAAGAATACTGCAATGCGGGTTCGATGGCCTTAAAGACATTACTAAAGCAGCACGATACAAGCTCAATGGGAGGTCTGAATCTGCCTTTCATTATTGTGTGACAACAGCCCCAGTTGAACAGTGATGAAATCAAGTTGCCCTAATGTGCAGCTGGTGACAGTCACACACAGTCAGACCTCACACACTCACTAGTGATGCTGTTTTCAAAAACACAGTAGTGTAAAGCACTTAAGTAAAAAATACTTCAAAGTACTACTTAAGTCATTTTTGTGGGTATCAGGGCCCAGTTGCATAAAACACCTTAAGGTGAATTTGCCCCTTAAATTAAGTGAGGTCCCCATGAGGTCCCTTAACTGCGTTATTCAGTATCGATATCAATGTAAAAAGCATCTGTGGAGGTGAATGTTGCTTTCATCTGATCTGGTTACAAAAGTAAAACCTCAACTAGCTAGCTACTTAGATAAACAATGGAAGGTGCACTATCCCTGGCTACAAAGATAGCTGGCTAGTTTATTATGCTGTAGCTACTCTGTAAGCTAGCTTTGTGTACTAGAAAGTAATAAAACAAGTTGATAAGAAACCTGGTTTATTACCTTCTGAAGCAATTTGGTTGTCCTGTCTTGATTATAGCAGTTCTATTTTTCCAATCTCACAAAACAAAAGAGATCTCTTTGAGGAGATGTTTAGTCAGTGAATCAGGCCGTCTCCATGGTAGCCAGATACTCTTTCTGTCATACATGCTTTCAAACTACCGTAAAACCCCTTAAGTATGCCCTTACCTAAGGAAATATTTGAGGGGCTCCATGCAACAACCTTAAACAATTCCCTTAGGTAAGGGAACATTATTTATTAAGATAAACCCTTAAGGGAAACACTTTATATATGTTATGCAACCGGGCACTGTACTTTACTTTACTATTTATATTTTTGACAACTTTTGCTTTTACTCCACTACATTTCTAAAGAAAATGATGTACTTTATACTCCATACATTTTCTCTGACAACCAAAGGTACTCGTTACATTTTGAATGCTGGACAAGAAAATGGTCAAATTCTCAGACTTATCAAGAGAACATGCCTGGTCATCCCTACAGCCTCTGATTTGGTGGACTCACTAAACACAAATGCTTTGTTTGTAAATTATGTCAATGTTGGAGTGTGGCTATCAGTACATTTTAAAAACAAGAAAATTGTGACATCTGCTTTATGCAATATAAGGAATATGAAATTATTTATACTTTTACTTTTGATACTTAAATATATTTTAGCAATTACATTTACTTTGATACTTAACTATATTAAAACCAAATACATTTAGACTTCTACTGAAGTAATATTTTACTGGGGGGCTTTCACTTTTACTTAAGTCATTGTTTTTTGGTATTTTACCCTCTTTTTCTCCCCAATTTCGATCATGTGTCATTGCTGTAACTCCCCAACTGGCTCGGGAGGCGAAGGTTGAGTCATGCATCCTCCGAAACATGACCCTCCTAACAGCACTTCTTAACACCTGACCACTCCACCCGGAAGCCAGCTGCACCAATGTGTTGGAGGAAACGCCGCTCAACTGATGACCGACCTCCGCCTGCAGGCGCCTTACCCACCACAAGGAGTCGCTAGAGCGCAATGAGCCAATTAAAGCCTCCCCGGACAAACCCTCCCCTAACCCAGACGACGCCGGGCCAATTATGCTCCGCCCTATGGGACTCCCGATCATGGCCAGTTGTGATACAGCCCAAGATCGAACCCGGGTCTGTAGTGATGCCTCTAGCACTGCAACACAGTGCCTTAGAAAGCTACGCCACTCGGGAGGCCCTTGAGTCATTTTATATCAAGGTATCTTTACTTTTACTCAAGTATGACAATTGGGTACTATTTCCACCACTGTACTCACACACACACACACACGCACACACACACACACGCAGGCCACATGCATGCACACATACAAGCTGTTGTCGCCCCATCCTACCGCAGAGTGTAATTATTCATGCTTCTTAAGTGCTCTGAACCAGACATTGGAATCACTTGTTAGGTGGAACTTGCTTCAGAGAGAAAGTCAGTGACTTGAGTATTTAGTTTCTCCATATAGTGAATTACAATGGACTTGAAATTGCTGCTTGAGATGAGATCCAAAGAGAGAAACTGATTGAAAGAACAATTTTGGGGCACCTTGTCTTTTCTTCAAGCACCTGTTTAGCCTAAACATTCCATTTACCAATCAGCCCAGACTCAAGAGCAGGACTGACTAAAAATATCCTACACAGGATGTTGGATCTTCATTTTATCACCCTATTGCAGGAGAATTTTCCTGCAATAGCATTTTAAACTTGTAGTGTATTTTACATTGCTGTGGGAAATAGGGGTGTTGAGGGTGATGCAGCACCCCCTGAAAAATCTGAATAATACAAAAATATGTTAAAAAAAAAAATGTGCAAAAAAAAAAGACATACAGTATCTACATCACAAAAGTATTGCACTGGGCCTTTACTGGTATTAGCGGACCGATAAAGCCATCTGTAGCACCCCCAACCCCAAACGTATCTACCCCTATAAAAATATCCATTAATTATAATCCACATAATAATTCACATTTCCTGTTGCTAAATTATTATTTTCCTGGTGTAGCAAACTGGCTCAAATTAAGATCCTACATCTGTAGCCTACATAGAACCAATTTCGTACTCATTCTAAATCACAAACACATGTTCTGATAAAAAATGTAAAAAATTAAAAGGAAAAAAAACAACCCCACTTTAAATTGCAGACGCTTTAAATTTCCCCAACATTTTATCATTTAAATAATATTCTCATTCAACAGCCTCACTCACAGTGACATTTCTGATCTGACAGCTTGCATGCATATTGCATAAACCAGCCATGGGCAGTTTGCTCATCATTGACCAAAGCCCCCCATCTCACCCTCCCTCTCCTCCCTCCCCGCTCCCATAAGAGATAACACCGCACACCACACAGGGCCCTATGGGTTCCTGATCCTGACCCTGAAAGCTGAGTCACAGAAAAACCCAGCTCCTGTCTGCCTGCCTGGCTGTCACTGGCCCTGATGATGACAGAGAGGCATAAGGCTGTAGGCCGCTCACACATTCCCCCTGCACTGAGTCTGCTGCCTCAGACTGTGACAGTCCATCTCATGTGGGATGAGCTATGTTGGAAGGCCCTGGGAGCAACTCCTGGCTGTCTAAAATAGAGGTATGGGGAGTTTCTGAATACCTGTCAAGCTATGCCAAGCTGTGTGTCGTTCACTCCAGCAATTGTAACAACCCTAGACTTAACTTGCTGTGTGTACAGCAGGGATCATCAACTAGATTCAGCAGCGGGCCAATTTTTTGTTGAGCGGATGGTCAGGGGTCCGGAACATAATTACAAATAAATAATTTGTAGACTGCTAATTGACCGCAAGAAGTCCAAACAGATATAATGTTTGACTAAAACATAATCATTTCAAACCTTGCTTACATTTGTATACGATCACATGTCTCTTTATTATGCGTGGGAATACTTGGGAACAGATTTCATAAATTAAAATCATTTGGAGCTGATTTCCTGGCGTTTTTACAGTAATTTATGTTCAACATTGAAAATGTAAAAAATGTAAAAAATAATAATAATATTTTAATATGATTTTTGTTCAGAAATCTTGGGGGGGGGGGCAAATGAAACCACCCGTGGGCAACCAGCTGGGGAACCCTGATGTACAGTAGTGTTTGGTCCCACACATCTCTATCCCATAATGTTGTTGTGGCCATTGGAGTGTCACCTGTGTTATTTCACACAAGTTTCCTTAGTCCCGTTTTGCTGACAAAAAAATAATATTGACATTTTATTGTGTTACAGACTGAATTTAAAATGGATTACATTGAGATTTTTTGGCAGTGTCAGACACACAATACCCCATAATTTCAAAGTGGAATTATGTTTTTCTAAATGTCTACAAGTTAATGAAATATGAAAAGCTTGTTATGGAAAGCCTAAATAGGTTTAGGAGTAAAAATGTTCTTAACAAGTCACATAATACGTTTTATGGACTCTGTGTACAATAATAGTGTTTAACATGATTTTTGAATGGCTACCTCATCTCTGTACCCCACACATACAATTATCCATAAGGTCAAACACAGATTCAACCACAAAGACTAGGGAGGTTTTCCAATGGCTCGCAGAAAAAAGGGCACCTATTGTTAGATGGGTAAAAATAAAAAAGCAGACATCTAATATCCCTTTGGGCATGGTGAAGTTATTAATTACACTTTGGATGGAGTATCAATACATGCAGTCACTACAAAGATAGAGGCGTCCTTCCGAACTTAGTTGCCGGAGAGGAAGGAAACAGCTCAGGGATTTCAACATGAGGCTAATTGTGACTTTAAAACAGTTACAGAGTTTAATGGCTTTGATAGGAGAAAACTGAGGACGGATCAACAAGAGAGTGAAATGAAGTAAATCTGTACAGAATAAAACTATTCCAAAACATGCATCCTATTTGCATCAAGAAACTAAAGTAATACTGCAAAAAATGTGGCAAAGCAATTCACTTTTTGTCCTGAATACAAAATGTTATGTTTGGGGCAAATCCAATTCAACACATTAATGAGTAGCACTCTCCATATTTTCAAGTATAGTCATGGCAGAATCATGTTATGGATATGCTTGTAATCATTGAGGACTGGGGAGGTTCAGTCTGCTTTCCAACGGATACTGGAAGATTAATTCACCTTTCAGCAGGACAATAACCTAAAACACAAGACCAAATCTACACTGGAGTTGCTTACCAAGAAGACAGTGAATGTTCCTGAGTAGCCAAGTTACAGTTTTGGCAAGACCTGAAAATGATTGCAATTTGCAACAACCAATTTGACAGAGCTTGAAGAATTTTCAAAAATAATAATAGTTGCACAATCCAAGCGTGGAAAGCTCTTAGAGACTTACTCAGAAAGACTCACAGCTGTAATCACTGCCAAAGGTGATTGCAAAATGTATTGACTCAGGGGGTTGAATACTTATCTAATCAAGATATATTAGTGTTCTATTTTTCATATATATTTTTTAAACAAATGTTAGATTTGTTCATCCACTTTGACATTAGAGTATGCTGTGTAGTCCTTTGACAATAAAATCCATTTTAATCCCACTTTGTAGCACAACAAACTTTGGAAAAAGTCAAGGGGTGCACTTTCTGAAGGCATTGTATATATACAGTTGAAGTCGGAAGTTTACATACACCTTAGCCAAATGCATTTGAACTCAGTTTTTCACAATTCCTGACATTTAATCCTAGTAAATATTCCCTGTTTTAGGTCAGTTAGGATCACCAATTTATTTTACGAATGTGAAATGTCAGAATAATAGTAGAGAGAATTATTTATTTCAGCCTTTTTTTCTTTCATCACATTCCCTCATACACTCAATTAGTATTTGGTAGCATTGCCTTTAAATTGTTTAACTTGGGTCAAATGTTTCGGGTAGCCTTCCACAAGCTTCCCACAATAAGTTGAGTGAATTTTGGCCCATTCCTCCTGACAGAGCTGGTACAACTGAGTCAGGTTTGTAGGCCTCCTTGCTCGCACACGCTTTTCCAGTTCTGCCCACAAATGTTCTATGGGACTGAGGTCAGGGCTTTGTGATGGCCACTCCAATAGCTTGAGTTTTTTGTCCTTAAGCCATTTTGCCACAACTTTGTGAGTATGCTTGGGTTCATTGTCCATTTGGAAGACACATTTGCGACCAAGCTTTAACTTCCTGATTGATGTCTTGAGATGTTGCGTCAATATATCCACATAATTTTCCTACCTCATGATGCCATCTATTTTGCGAAGTGCACCAGTCCCTCTTGCAGCAAAGCACCCCAACAATATGATGCTGCCACCCCCCGTGCCTCACGGTTGGGATGGTGTTCTTCGGCATGCAAGCCTCCCCCTTATTCCTCCAAACATAACAATGTTCATTATGGCCAAACCAATCTATTTTTGTTTCATCAAACCAGAGGACATATCTCCAAAAAGTATGATCTTTGTCCCCATGTGCAGTTGCAAACCGTAGTCTAGCTTTTTTATGGCGGTTTTGGAGCAGTGGCTTCTTCCTTGCTGAGCGGCCTTAAAGGCCATGTCGATATAGGACTTGTTTTACTGTGGATATAGATACTTTTGGACCTGTTTCCTCCAGCATCTTCACAAGGTCCTTTGCTGTTGTTCTGGGATTGATTTGCACTTTTCGCACCAAAGTATGTTCATCTCTAGGAGACAGAACATGTATCCTTCCTTCTTCCTGAGCAGTATGACGGCTGCGTGGTCCCATGGTGTTTGTACTTGGGTACTATTGTTTGTACAGATGAGCGTGGTACCTTCAGGCATTTGGAAATTGCTCCCAAGGATGAACCAGACTTGTGGGGGTCTACAATTTATTTTCTGAGGTCTTGGCTGATTTCTTTTGATTTTCCCATGATGTCAAGCAAAGAGGCACTGAGTTTGAAGGTAGGCCTTGAAATACATCCGCAGGTACACCTCCAATTGACTCAAATTTTGTCAATTAGCCTATCAGAAGCTTCTAAAGCCATGACATCATTTTATGGAATTTTCCAAGCTGTTTAAAGGCACAATCAACTTAGTGTATGTAAACTTCTGACACACTGTAATTGTGATACAGTGAATGATAAGTGAAATGATATGTCTGTAAACAATTGTTGGAAAAATTACTTGTGTCATGCGCAAAGTAGATGTCCTAACCAACTTTCCAAAACTATAGTTTGTTAACAAGAAATTTGTGGAGTGGTTGAAAAACGAGTTTATGACTCCAACCTAAGTGTATGTAAACTTCCAACTTCAACTGTACATATCATGAAGTGTCACTCCCGGTAGACCCGTGCACATCTGGATTCATATCCTCCAGAGAGAAAGTTACAAATCTGAAGGACTCCCTAAACAATTAATTACCCCACAAACAAACTAACTTCATCCCCCCACATGGATAGAGGAACAATGTGTGTGTGTGTGTGTGGTGTGTGTGTGTGTGTGTGTGTGTGTGTGTGTGTGTGTGTGTGTGTGCGTGGGTGTGAACTAAGTCTACAACAAAACAAAAGCTGGCACAAATGATTAATCGCAAAAAATCCTCATTGCGGCCATTTTCCAACCTAATAATGTATTTTGCTTCATATCTCTTGAACCAACATGATAACACAGAAAATGTCATGTCTACCCTTATGTTTTGATTATTCAGATGATTATATAATGGTGGACTGCCATGGTAAGCCATGGGAAGAAATCCAATCAAATCCCAGTTTCTGACAACGTACGCAATAGAATATTATTTCTGTGGCATACTGAGCCATACAGTTGTCTCCTGCTGTCGTCTTTCCCCTAGCTGTTAATGTGGATACTGTGTGACAATGTAAATTCATTGAACACGGGAAGGTCTTTGAAATTGTCTGGACACAAGGACTTGGTGATTTCATTGTCACATACCGTATGTACCTCAAGTGCTTGTCGGTCCCAAATGCCACTCATCACTCCTCAAATGATCTTTCAGAAAATAACATTTCCATTTTGGAACAATTCACAATTCTCTTTTATGATTGCACTAACAGTCAAGATAACATCAATCAAGCTCATTTTGAGATGTTCAGGAAGAAAGGATGAGAAAAGGTGCAGATCTTCCCACAAATTAAACTTTGGTGCAGCACATCAAAATCGATGAATACAAAAGTTATTTATATAGCCCTTTTCACAACAACGAGTGTCACAGTGTTTTACAACAACCTGGTCTAGACCTACAAAGAGCAAGCAGCAGCAAAGTTTGGAGTGCATATGACCATCTAGGCCAGACAAATTGTCAATTTAGGCAAGAGAGTATGTGATAAAGTAAAGTATGTGACCATTAATTAACCAGTTGTTCATTTAGGCAATATTCACGGCATGGATGACCATAGTAGATCAGAGTGTACAAGAGACTTTAGCCAGAGAGTTGTTTCACATAGGCCGACAAATATCTCATATTCTAAATAGGCCTCAATCCGCTCAATCCACTTCATCCCCACTGGGACATAAATCCATAATGAGTCTAAATCTGGGCATTCTGAGAATGTGGTCAAGCCATCAGAGAGATTTTGGCAACTGGTCTTCTTGTATAGCTTACTGTAGTGTATTTTATTTGTCTAGAAGACACAGCAGATTCTCTTGAGATATCCACTGCTGAAAGCCTCCACCCTTCTCATGTCGTTCTTGACAACAGGGCAACACTCCAAACAATACAACTGAACAGATTTGACATAGCTGTTCTATTCTAGGTGGATATTTGTTTTGAGGCTGTTCTGCTAAGACATTCCAATCAAATTGTATTAGTCACATGCGCCCAATACAACAGGTGTAGAACTTACAGTGAAATGCTTAATTGCAAGCCCCTAACCAACAATGCAGTTAAAAAAAAACATGAATAAGAAATAAAAGTAACAAGTTATTAAAGAGCAGCAGTAAAATAACAATACAAGACTATACACAGGGAAGTACCGGTACAATGTAAGTCAATGTGCGGGAGCACCGGTTAGTTGAGGCAATATGTACATGTAGGTATAGTTATTAAAGTGACTGCATAGATGATAACAACAGGGAGTAGCAGCGGTGTTAATAGGGATAGGCGTCCCGTCAACGGGAGAGTTGTAAATCATGCAGCTCCTTGAGTCACGATCGCAGATTTTAAAGAAACAACAAATGTCGGTACATATAAGTGTCTTATATCGAATGAAACCTTAAATTATTTTTAATATAGCTGCACAGTCTAATTTCCAGTAGCTATTACTGTGAAGAAATGCCATGCTATTGTTTGAGGAGAGCTCCTAACAACAAAACACTTTTTTTCACCGCGATAGGTTTGATAAATTCACCTCTGAAGGTGAAATGTGTACTTACATTCTGAAGTCTTGCTCTGATTTATCATCCAAAGGGTCCCACAGATAACATGAAGTGTCGTTTTGTTAGATAAAATCCTCTTTCAGATCCTAAAAAGGTCCATATAGCATGCACAATCGATTGCACAATCGATTTTTGTTCAATTTGCAAGAAAGGAATCTGTGAAAATCTAACCTTAAACGTTGTTTCAACTAGTGAAATCACATTCATATTTATTCCTCAGAGATCCAATAATGTAACTAGACTTTCCTTTTTCATTAGGGGTGTAGTATCTCCTATAGGACACCAAATTTGGTCAGAGAGTGGCGCCTTCATGGCACGCCGATGGCGCGGGCAGTCTTCACTTGATCGACTAACTTTATCAAATAACCACCAATCGGGGTCAAACAAAGCTAGCTAGATAGCCAATGAGCTGGGCTGCGCAAAATGTAGCTGCTAACCTTGTGCGACAGCAAGCCTTTTCCTTTTGGACAAAAATTATAAGAATATGGAGAGTTATGAAGTTATGAAAACTGTTTTGCAAATGTTGAACTTATAATATGGCTACTAATACTGGAAAAGCTAAATCAAAGTCCAAGTATACAGATTTCATGATATTCTTGCAGAAAAATGTAACGTGAATGTAAATGTCTCCTTCATGATTTGCCCAAATATACCTGGGTGACTTCACACTAAATGTCATGTAGTTTGCTCATACTTCAAGTTTTATGTCTGAAACTTTGCACATACACTGCTGCCATCTTGTGTACACCATCAGAACCATTACATTACAACCAGAGTGATGGCTAAATGTGGAACATTTCTGTTGCATTTCAAATGTTTTTTTCAATGCATTTTCTTCTACTAGATCTATTGTGCTATATTCTCCTACATTCAATTCACATTTCCACAAACTATTTTAGGCGAAAATTTAAAAAAAGGGGACAATCCCTAAGAAAGGGGGGTCAATGCAAATAGACTGGGTAGCCCTTTGATTAGATGTTCAGGAATCTTATGGCTTGGGGGTAGAAGCTGTTTAGAAGCCTCTTGGACCTAGGCTTGGCGCTCCAGTACCGCTTGCCGTGCAGTCTATGACTAGGGTGCCTGGGTCTTTGATAATTTTTAGGGCCTTCCTCTGATACTGCCTGGTGCAGAGGTCCTGGATGGAAGCTTGGCCCCAGTAATGTACTGGGCCATACACACTACCCTCTGTAGTGCCTTCTGGTCGGAGGTCGAGCTGTTGAAATACCAGGCAGTGATGCAACCAGTCAGGATGCTCTCGATGGTGCAGCTGTAGAACGTTTTGAGGATCTGAGAACCATTGCAAAATCTTTTCCGTATCCTGAGGGGGAATAGGTTTTGTTGTGACCTCTTTACGGCTGTCTTGGTGTGCTTGGACCATGTTAGTTTGTTGGTGATGTGAACACCAAGGAACTTGAAGCTCTCAACCTGCTCCACTACAGCTCTGTTGATGAGAATGGAGGCGTGCTCGGTCCTCTTTTTCCTGTAGTTCACAATCATCTCCTTTGACTTGATCACGTTGATGGAGAGGTTGTTGTCCTGGCACCACATGGCCAGGTCTCTGACCTCCTCCCTAAAGGCTGTCTTGTCATTGTCGGTGATCAGGCCTACCACTCGTGTCATTGGCAAACTTAATGATGGTGTTGGAGTTGTGCCTGGCCGTGCAGTCATGAGTGAACAGGGTGTACAGGAGGGGACTGAGCACGCTCCCCTGAGGGGCCCTGTGTTTAGGATCAGCATTGGTGGATCTGTTGTTACCTACCCTCACCACCTGGGTGCGTCCTGTCAGGAAGTCCAGGATCCAGTTGCAGAGGGAGGTGTTTAGTCCCAGGGTCCTTAGCTTATTGATGAGCTTTGAGTGCACTATGATGTTGAACGCTGAGCTGTAGTCAATGAATAGCATTCTTACATAGGTGTTCCTTTTGTCCAGGTGTGGAAGGACAGTGTGGAGTGCAATAGAGATGGCATCATCTGTGGATTTGTTAGGGTGGTATGCAAATTGGAGTGGGTCTAGGGTTTCTGGAATAATGGTGTTGATGTGAGCCATGACCAGCCTTTTAAACAACTTCCTAGCTACAGACGTGAGTGCTACAGGTCGGTATTCATTTAGGTAGGTTACTTGAGTGTTCTTGGGCTCAGGGACTATGGTGGTCTGCTTAAAACATGTTGGTATTATAGACTCGGACAGGGAGAGGTGGAAAATGTCAGTGAAGACACTTGTCAGTTGGTCAGCGCATGCTCGCAGTACACGTCCTGGTAATCTGTCTGGCCCTGTAGCTTTGTGAATGTTGACCTGTTTAAAAAGTGTTACTCACATCGGCTGCGGAGAGCGTGATCACACAGTCTTCTGGAACAGCTGGAGCTCTCATGCATGTTTCAGTGTTATTTGCCTCTAAACTAGCATTGAAGTAGATTAGCTCATCTGGTAGGCTCGTGTCACTTGGCAGCTCTCAGCTGTGCTTCCCTTTGTGGTCTGTAATGGTTTGCAAGCCCTGCCACATCCGATGAGCCTCAGAGCCGGTGAGGTACAATTCGATCTTAGTCTTGTATGGACACTTTGCCTGTTTGATGGTTCGTCGGAGGGCATAGTGGGATTTCTTATAAGCTTCCGGGTTAGAGTCCCTTTCCTTGAATGCGGCAGCTCTAGCCTTTAGCTCAGTGAGGATGTCGTCTGTAATCCATGGCTTCTGGTTAGGGTATGTACGTACGGTCACTGTGGGGACGACTTCATCGATGCACTTATTGATGAAGCAAATGACTGACGTGGTGTACTCCTCAATGCCATCGTAGGAATCCTGGAACATATTCTAGTCTGTGCTAGCAAAACAGTCCTGTAGCTTAGCATCTGCTTCATCTGACCACTTTTTTATTGATTGAGTCACTGGTGCTTCCAGCTTTAATTTTTGTTTTTTAGCAGTAATCAGGAGGATATAATTATGGTTAGATTTGCCAAATGGAGGGCGATGGTGATCTTTGTATGCGTCTCTGTGTGTAGAGTAAAGGTGGTCCAGAGTTTTTTTCCATCTGGTTGCACATTTAACATGCTGATAGATAACTTTAAGTTTCCCTTCATTAAAGTCCCCGGCAACTAGGAGCGCCGCCTCTGGGTGAGCGTTTTCCTGTTTACATATGGCGGAATACAGCTCATTCAGCACAGTCTTAGTGCCAGCATCAGTCTGTGGTGGTATGTAGACAGCTACAAAAAATACAGATGAAAACTCTCTAGGTAGATAGTGTGGTCTACAGCTTATCATGAGATACTCTACCTCAGGCGAGCAAAACCTTGAGACTTCCTACACAAAAATACATAGTCTGCTGCCCCTTGTCTTACCAGACACTGCTGTTCTGTCCTGCCAATACAGCGTATAACCAGCCAGCTGTATGTAGATAATGTCGTCGTTCAGCCACAACTCTGTGAAGCATAAGATATTTGTAATGGATCTCGTCCTCCTCTTCTGAGGAGGAGTAGCGAGAAGGATCAGAGGACCAATGCGTAAGGTGGTAAGTGTCCATAATGTTTAATCAAACACAACAGAACACTGGAACAAAACAATAAATGTGAATAAACGAAACAGTCCCGTGTGGTAACAAACACTGACATGGAAGACAAAAACCCGCAACTCAAAAGTGAAATCAGGCTAGATAAGTATGATTCTCAATCAGGGACAACGATTGACAGCTGCCTCTGATTGAGAACCATACTAGGCCGAACACAGAAATCCCAAATGATAGAAAAACAAACATAGACAACCCAACCAACTCAAGCCCTGACCATACTAAAACAAAGACATAACAAAGGAACTAAGGTCAGAACGTGACAATATTACAGTTTTGAATGTTCTGTTGGTAGTTTAATCTTCCGCGTAGGTCATCAATATAATTTTCCAAAGATTGCACGTTTGTTAGCAGAATGGAAGGAAGTGGGGGTTTATTCGATCGCCTACGAATTCTCAAAAGGCAGCCCGCCCTCTGGCCCCTTTTTCTCCGCCTTCTATTCGTGCAAATGAGGGGACGAGTTTGGAAAATGCACAATGAGAGATTGTTGTCTAGAGATCTTCCAGCTGGGAGAACAGAGTCCACTCAATACCACTGGGTTTGTTTGATTGGTTTTGGTCATGATCCAGTCAATGTTAATAAGAAAGAGGATAGGAGAGATGAGTGACCTGTCTCACTCCAGACTGTGCAGGAAACCACTTAGAGAGGGTACTGCAAAGAGAATATACATGAAGAGTTCTAGAAACTGCTTCTCTAATATAAAGCCTTCATCACGCTTGTAGGGATGTCATCGTTGGCTAGCTAAAGTCATGCACAGAAACACATAATCAGGTCGGTGTCCCGCCGGTCTGCGCATGTGCAGGCCATCAAATCAAAGGCACTCCTTTGATATAAAGTTGTTTTTAACTCAAATTCAAATGTGTCAGTTTATCACTTATGAGGTTGTAGTATGTTCAGATATTTGAGACATTGGCTTGAATCTAGGTTGTGCCTTCAGAGAAAAGTAACTACTAAGGAAGACCATTTCCTTTCTCCCATTGACTCTCCAAACCCATGTCTGGTCTGTCGAGTCTGCTTCTCGAGACGTTCCTGGTAGTATTGGCCACTTGTAACTCTGGGTTTGAAACCTCTGTGGTATTACCATTGAGCTTCACTTTCAAGCATTATGTAAAAAAATACATGTAATACAATTTCCTATTCAATGACAGAAATAATACTATATTGGGTAGGTTGTCAGAAACGGCGATTTCATTGGATTTCTTGACATATGATAATCTGAACTGTTTATGGTGTTGTACATGGTACCATTTTAATCTCTTACCATCAAAACATGGGGGTAGACATCATTTTTTTGTTATCATGTTTGGTTCAGCAGAAACGATGGAAAATACATTGTCTGGTTATGGGGGAATAGCAAAATGGCCGTCTGGAGTCATTTCTTATGTTGTGGAATAGCAAAATGGCCGTCTGGAGTCATTTCTTATGTTGTGTGTGCGTTAAAGGACATTTGTGAAGTGCCCAAGAATGGAAATGTTCTCTTCAGAAATATTATTTGAGGAGTGGTGGGTCGCGTTTGGGACCGACAAGCACTTGAGGTACAAATGTGCTCATGAAATGACCAAATACCTGGGTCCAGACTATTTCTAAAACCTCCCTTGTGTTCCATGAATTTGCACAGTGTCACACAATATCCACATTCACAACCAGGGACAAGATGACAGCAGTAGACAACTGTATGGCTCTGTATGCCAAACAAATAATAACCAATAGGGTATGTTGTCAGAAACAACGATTTTATTGAATTTCATCCCATGGCTTAATTTGGCAGTCCACCATTAAATAATGATCTAAACTGTTTATGATATTGTATATGTCACTGTTGTAAACATTGACCATCAAAACAGAGGTGTAAACATCACCTTTTCAGGGTTATTATGTTTGGTTCAGTAGCTACAGTGGGGCAAACAAGTATGTAGTCAGCCACCAATTGTGCAAGTTCTCCCACTTAAAAAGATGAGAGAGGCCTGTAATTGTTATCAAAGGTACACTTCAACTATGACAGGCAAAATTAGAAAAAAAAATCCAGAAAATCACATTGTAGGATTTTTAATGAATTTATTTGCAAATTATGGTGGAAAATAAGTATTTGGTCACCTACAAACAAGCAAGATTTTGGGCTCTCACAGACCTGTAACTTCTTCTTTAAGAGGCTCCTCTGTCCTCCACTCGTTACCTGTATTAATGGCACCTGTTTGAACTTGTTATCAGTATAAAAGACCACAACCTCAAACAGTCACACTCCAAACTCCACTATGGCCAAGACCAAAGAGCTGTCAAAGGACACCAGAAACAAAATTGGAGACCTGCACCAGGCTGGGAAGACTGAATCTGCAATAGGTAAGCAGCTTGGTTTGAAGAAATCAACTGTGGGAGCAATTATTAGGAAATGGTAGACATACAAGACCACTGATAATCTCCCTCGATCTGGGGCTCCATGCAAGATCTCACCCCGTGGGGTCAAAATGATCACAAGAACGGTGAGCAAAATTCCAGAACCACACGGGGGGACCTAGTGAATGACCTGCAGAGAGCTGGGACCAAAGTAACAAAGCCTACCATCAGTAACACACTACGCCGCCAGGGTCTCAAATCCTGCAGTGCCAGACGTGTCCCCCTGCTTAAGCCAGTACATGTCCAGGCCCGTCTGAAGTTTGCTAGAGAGGATTTGGATGATCCAGAAGAAGATTGGGAGAATGTCATGTGGTCAGATGAAACCAAAATGGAACTTTTTGGTAAAAACTCAAGTCGTCGTGTTTGGAGGACAAAGAATGCTGAGTTGCATCCAAAGAACACCATACCTACTGTGAAGCATGGGGGTGGAAACATCATGCTTTGGGGCTGTTTTTCTGCTAAGGGACCAGGATGACTGATCCGTGTAAAAGGAAGAATGAATGGGGCCATGTATCGTGAGATTTTGAGTGAAAACCTCCTTCCATCAGCAAGGGCATTGAAGATGAAACGTGGCTGGGTCTTTCAGCATGACAATGATCCCAAACACACCGCCCGGGCAACAAAGGAGTGGCTTCGTAAGAAGCATTTCAAGGTCCTGGAGTGGCCTGGCCAGTCTCCAGATCTCAAACCCATAGAAAATCTTTGGAGGGAGTTGGAAGTCCGTGTTGCCCAGCAACAGCCCCAAAACATCACTGCTCTAGAGGAGATCTGCATGGAGGAAAGGGCCAAAATACCAGCAACCGTGTGTGAAAACCTTGTGAAGACTTACAGAAAACGTTTGACCTCTGTCATTGCCAACAAAGGGTATATAACAAAGTATTGAGATAAACTTTTGTTATTGACCAAATACTTATTTTCCACCATAATTTGCAAATACATTCATAAAAAAATCCTACAATGTGATTTTCTGGATTTTTTTTCTTCTCATTTTGTCTGTCATAGTTGAAGTGTACCTATGATGAAAATTACAGGCCTCTCTCATCTTTTTAAGTGGGAGAACTTGCACAATTGGTGGCTGACTAAATACTTTTTTGCCCCACTGTATATAACGCAAAATATATAATTTGGTTATGGTGGAATGGAAAATGCCAAACAGGAAGCGTTTTTGAGATATGTGAAAATATTCAGGGCCTCAAACTGTACAAGTGTACCAAGTTTCATGCTTTTATGACAAAGTTCAATTTGGCACATATCGCCTGGACTATTTGGTACCATGCTGATTTTGGTGTCTCTTACTCTTTTTATTATCAAAGTCATACATGTTTATCTGGGGATTCTGTTCAACAGTCTTTAAGGGTTGAAATAGATTGTGGAAGAGCACTAATGATTTCTGCTCTCATAATTATGCTTGGAAATAGTTAGACACCATTACAGGTACAGTATACACAACCAGCTAGCCGTACAAATAATTTTGACATATTTTCAATGGACTATTTAACAAATGTAGATTACAATTACAGTACGTGCACAGAGTAAAATGCATTTAGCATATGAGGGGAAATTTTAGTCAGTATTATGGAAATTAAAGGATTACAGGATATTTCTGATCTGGGTGAATTCTTTTGTCAAAATATGAAAACATGAGTAGCAATGCTTGTATCTACATAACTGACATTAGGGTGGCAGGGTAGCCTAGTGGTTAGAGTGTTGGACTAGTAACCGAAAGGTTGCAAGTTCAAATCCCTGAGCTGACAAGGTACAAATCTGTCGTGCTGCCCCTGAACAGGCAGTTAACCCACTGTTCCTAGGCCGTCATTGAAAATAAGAACTTGCTCTTAACTGACTTGCCTAGTTAAATAAAAAAATACACATGACTGCATACAAATGTCCTCTATGGATAGGAGAGAAATGATTTGGTTTGCTTTCATCAATACCATGTTATCTTTGCCTAATGTCTGTTGCAAATTATTGTATAGCTATTTCTAAATTATATATTTCTAAATTTCTTGCACTAAGAAGACTACTGCCAAAGGAAAAAGCTATTGCCCACATAGGCAGAAGTGTTTTGATGGGTGAACTTGTGAAAACTTGTGAACAAAACTTGTGAATAAAATGGCAGTCAAAAGCAGTTAAATGTCATCTGAAAAAATGGCACAGATCAGGGCCCTAAAAATGTATTGCGCCCAATTAAAGATAAATACGCCATGGATTGATATGAGAGCCATCAGGTTCAGGGCACTTCCATTTTACAGCAATTAGTTTGAGACTGGGAGCTTCTCCGACTGCTGAGCAGTTCAGCTTCATGTGAAGAGTTCCACAGACCTGTAACATGAAATCAGTTAGTTGGAATCAATGTCCATGACCTTTGCTACCTCCAATATTGCTGGGTTGTTCTGACAGAGTCCTTTATATAATTGTAGCGAGCACATGTCATGGGTAGGGGTTGAACCAATGTGCCAATCTGCCAGTCAAGATCCCCCTTGCTCATTGCTGCCCTCCATGCCCTACAACACATGCCCTTTATAAACTGGCAAAATAAAGAAATGCCACAGATGACCTTTCTGAGGCCTTGTCATGGACATCTAAATTGACCTGCAGACACTGTTATTCCTCTCGCCTCTTTTCTTCTGCACACATTCAATTCCTTTCTGATGAGTCCCTTTCATATGCAACATTGCTTAGGCACAGAGAAGCAGGCTGGCGTGTGTGTGTGTGTGTGTGTGGGGGGGGGGTGGGGGGGGCAGGAATTGCTCACATGAAAAGAATCACACAGATTGCCCCATGAAAAATGCACTTGATGTTGGATGAACTGATGCCAGAACTACCCTGGCTCAGGGTGGATGGCACTCTGGAGAAAAAGGAGAGACAGAAACAAACAATATCATTAAAAATGCATGATTGTCTTTTCTTCTAATATACAGTATTTGACCAAGTAAATGGTTCCTTTACATGGTAATCCAGAGAGACATAGAGACAGGGCTATTAAAGAGAAACAAGGCACAGAGAAGGAATACACAAGCCCTGAGAGAGTTGCGACTGAAGGAGAGCTACAGATTTACTACAACACAGGCATACTTTTACAGTGTATCAGAAAGTTCAAAAAACGGAAACGGGTGATGAAAACATGAAATGAGAAGAACTTTTAGTCAGTAGGCTTCATTTAGTCTGGGGAAATGTAATGTCAAAAGAATTCAACTGAAATATTAGCTATACAGTTTTATCAAGTCTACATTTCTCAGAACTAATCTGAGATTCTGTGCACAAACCTCAGGCACAAAACTGGGCCTCTCCGTCGCAATTCGCACAGCACACATTCAAAGTCACTTCTATAAGCCAGGTCATTTGAAATGCTACATCATTGAGGTCAGGATTCAATTTTCCTGCTTTGAAGGCAGTCAACTCTTGGGTGGTTAATCAATTACAGTTGCTTTGCAATTGAATCCTCTCTACATAATGCTGTAGCTAACTGTCATTGCCTTCCTCCTCACTGACACAGGAGTTGCTGAGCACTATGCACATCCTTTAATGTCAGTGGGCAACACAGGCTTTTGTTTGAAGAGGTTAGTTTATTTATTGCCATTTTATAGCCAACAATATCTCATATCCATTAATGCTAGATTTGTCAGCCATTACGAATCATAATTGTCATCATCATCACCTTCATCATTATTAATGATAGCATATAGAAATAAACCTCACTAACATACCATAGGAGTTAGTAGCTACCATCCAGTAGTAGCTACTTTGGCCGTCTTCTGTGTTCTCCAATTTGGTGTATAATAATGAAACATGCTTGTTGTATTTTCCAATCAACTGCAGTTAAAAATACTCTTCCTCCTCATGTCATCTTTAACAAGCTTGACAGAAAACAACCTTGTCTCAATTAGTGTTGTCTCCTTATTTCTTGATCAACATTTTACACTTGCACGCTAATATGGCTTTTATATAAAGTGTTTCCCAGACAAAATCAAGCCTGGTTTCTTTCATCTCCGGAGGAGACATAACCCTTGTGCAATCCTGCTCCCAGACACTGTCTGAAGTGTACAGAGCAGAGCTCTACAGAGCTGTGGGACTTATTTACTTCTCTCCTCCATCATCTACATGTCAAAACCACTTTTCAACTCTTATCTCTTCATCTGGGGAAAGAGAAATGAAATGGCGCTTCATTATGACAGCAGCGGCGAGCATGATAAAAGGCTGAGGAGCACACTGACATTTCCCTTGACAAGTGTGGCCTTGGAGTCAGCTAATGTTTAAAAAAAGAACAATATACAGTATACTCGTTTTTCCCCGTATTTAAAGTCTCATCTCTACTGGGAGACACAGTAGAGCACAGTAGAGCACAGTAGAGCTATTGTGGGGGACATGTTTACAGCAAACTTTCATCTGCTCAGAGTGGTCACCACGGTAATGATGAGGAGAGGCTCACATCACAAAAAAAATGACCAGGATATAGAATTGAATAAAGTGGACCCAAAAGTAATCACCAAACCATGGGGAAAGCAAATGTAAAATGTGAGGAATCAATTAAATACGAAATGGTACGACAATGACCACACAATAATCGTAGTTTTGAATGTGTTTTTCTGAATACTGTTGATAAAGTCGGGTAACTGTGTGCCTGTGGTGTGTGGGTGAATTAGATTCAATAGAAGTATCAAATCTGTATTGAAAATTGAAGCATAGGCTAGTTGCGCAAACATGCGGTCAGTATGTTCATACTGTACCATGTATGAACTGTAGAATGTATGAACTGTAGAAGGTTGCTAGCTATTGTAATCTGTAGAAAATTAAATGTATTGGAAAATGGTGGGCGACTACTCTGTCATCCTATGAATATTACCAACTAACAGACATATCTGCAATGACGCATAGTCCTGAACATTCTAAATGGAGGGATCTAAGAGCTGTGCAAATTATATACCATTTCTGGCAAAGTGCACCAATGCTACTCAAGCTCATAATAATTATAATAACATATTTTCTTTAGCAGTGTTTGAAGTACAGTATTTCAATCAATTTCACTAACATATAATCAGACTGTACTGGTAACATCTTGAGCTTTTATCAACAGGTCACATGGACTGGCTCTTAAAGGGCTGAATAGGAAGCATTGTTTCTGGATGACGTAATATTCTTTTAATTTCGGTTTGAAGCAACGTGGCTTACAATGACCATAGACGGGTTTGTGGGTTATGCAAGTGTGCTTTCTTTGCCATGAACCCTATTGATTGCAGATAGAGTACCATTCTCATAATGCCTCTTGAACTAAGTTACCAAACATATTTACTATAATGAACAGGTTATTCCTAAAATTTTAATAGAATGCCTTAGGAAAAGACACCATATCGGGCTACCACTAAGTGCCTCTTACCTTGCTTTTGATTGAATACCCAAATTCCTACTATGAATTTTAATCAGGTTTAATGTGAAAATGTTTATTTGCTAATTGTGACAGTCTCATAAATAGAGCATCTGGCTGTTTATGCTTAAAGCAGAACAACAAATGTAAATTAGATTACTTATCTCTCCTGCCTCATTTGGATGATAGTGTGCTGACTTAATCTGGACCCCACAAACCAAATGACTAATGTGTCAAAAGGCAAAATGCTTAGAGGAATGGAAAAAGCTCTTTCAGACATGAGTTCTGCTGTTTCCACGCATGGCTGATATGAGGATGAGAATGCCGACCCGCAGGCCCCCCCAGCAGGCATAGCACTGAGTGAGTGAGTTCCCGTTGGTCACAATGAGTCGTCAGCAGGGGAGTTGAGTGTCTATGAAAGGCTTTGTAAATCAATAAAAACAACAAATCAGCCTCTAATTAAGCTCGGTATAGCAGGGGTTTGTTCGGCTCAACTTGTACAGCTGACGCTAATTAAAAGTTAGCTCGCTGAACACATTGGATCCATTTTAATTCATGCACTCGAGTTATTTAAAAATAATTCTCCACAGCAGACATGTCATATGCTTTGAGTTACCGAATAGACTCTTAACTCTCCAGAAGATTAAAACTGATCAAAACAAGTGATTAATATCTCCTGGAATACAATAGCTATTCTTCAGCATGCATTCTGAGTATGTACAAAGAAAACTGTTTCAGCCATTAATACAAGAAATCATATACAGTCGGAATGTATTTCAAATCAAAGTTTATTTGTCGGCTCCACGTACGAAGCCTCCAGTGATGATCCATGGTCCGAAGCCTCCAGTGATGATCCATGGTCCGAAGCCTCCAGTGATGATCCATGGTCCGAAGCCTCCAGTGATGTTCCATGGCCCAGAGCCTGTAGTGATGATCCATGGCACGAAGCCTCCAGTGATGATCCATGGCCCAGAGCCTGTAGTGATGATCCATGGCACGAAGCCTCCAGTAATGATCCATGGCCCGGAGCCTCCGGTGATGATCCATGGCCTGGAGCCTCCGGTGATGATCCATGGCCCGGAGCCTCCGGAGATGATCCATGGCCCGGTGCGGTCTGCGTCCTGAACTGGAGCCCCCACTGAGAGTAGATGCCCACCTGGACCCTCCCCTATAGGTTCAGGTTTGCGGCCGGAGTCCGCACCTTTGGGGGGGGGGTACTGTCACGTCCTGACCTTAGAGATAGATCCCTATTATTCTTTGTGTTTGGTTAGGTCAGGGTGTGACTCGGGTGGGAAAGTCTATGTTTTCTATTTCTTTGTTTTTTGCCGAGTGTGGTTCCCAATCAGAAGCAGCTGTCTATCATTGTCTCTGAACAGGGATCATATATAAGTTGTAATTTTCCTTTTGGGTTTTGTGGGATCTTGTTTTCTGTTTCGTTTTTTAAACTTTGTTATTTTGTTGGTTGTCGTCAATAAAAATACGATGTACGCCTACCACGCTGCGCTTTGGCCTCCTTCTACAAACGAGAGCCATTAGAAGTACAAAGGCTATACACAGTAGCGAGTCTATAACAGTAGTGAGGCTATATACAGGCACCGGTTAGTCGGGCTAAGTGAGGTAGTATGTACATGTAGGTATGGTTAAAGTGACTATGCATATATTATAAACCGAGAGTAGCAGCAGCGTAAAAGAGGGGTTGGGGGAGGCGGGGGGGCAATGCAAATAGTCTGGGTAGCCAATTGATTACCTGTTCAGGAGTCTTATGGCTTGGGGGTAAAAGCTGTTGAGAATCCTTTGGTCCAAGACTTGGCGCTCCGGTACCGCTTGCCATGCGGTAGCAGAGAGAACAGTCTATGACTGGAGTGGCGGGGGTCTTTGACAATTTTTAGGGCCTTCCTCTGACACCGCCGGGTGTAGAGGTCCTGGATGACAGGCAACAGTGATGCAACCAGTCAGGATGCTCTCGATGGTGCAGCTTTAGAACCTTTTGAGGATCTGAGGACCCCTGTCAAATATTTTTATTTTCCTGAGGGGAATAGTCTTTGTCTTGTCCTCTTCACACCTGTCTTGGTGTGTTTGGACCATCCTAGTTCGTTGGTGGACACCAAGGAACTTGAAGCTCTCAACCTGCTCCACTACAGCTCCGTCGATGAGAATGGGGGCGTGCTCGGTCCTCCTTTTCCTGTAGTCAACAATCATCTCCTTTGTCTTGATTACGTTGAGGGATAGGTTGTTATTCTGGCACCAGCCGGTCAGGTCTCTGACCTCCTCCTTATAGGCTGTCTCGTCGTTGTCGGTGATCAGGCCTACCACTGTTGTGTCGTCTGCAATGATGGTGTTGGAGTCGTGCCTGGCCACGCAGTCGTGGGTAAACAGGGAGTACAGGAGGGGACTGAGCATGCACCCAAGGGGCTCCAGTGTTGAGGATCAGCATGGCGGATTTGTTCCTACCTACCCTCACCACCTGGGGGCGGCCCGTCAGGAAGTCCAGGATCCAGTTGCAGAGGGAGGTGTTTAGTCCCAGGGTCCTTAGCTTATTGATGAGCTTTGAGGGCACTATGGTGTTGAATGCTGAGCTGTAGTCAATGAATAGCATTCTCACGTAGGTGTTCCATTTGTCCAGGTTTGAAAGGGTAGTGTGGAGTGCCATAGAGATGGCATCATCTGTGGATCTGTTTGGGCGGTATGCAAATTGGAGTGGGTCTAGGGTTTCTGGGATAATGGTGATAATGTGAGTCATTACCAGCCTTTTAAAGCACTTCATGGCTACGGACGTGAGTGCTACGGGTCTGTAGTCATTTAGGCAGGTGCCTTGGTGTTCTTGGGCACAGGGACTATGGTGGTCTGCTTGAAACATGATGGTATTACAGACTCAATCAGACATGTTGAAAATGTCAGTGAAGACACCTGCCAGTTGGTCAGCACATGCCAGGTGCACACGTCCTGGTAATCCGTCTGGCACCATGGCCTTGTGAATGTTGACCTGTTTAAAGGTCTTACTCACATCGGCTACAGAGAGAGTGATCACACAGTCGTCTGGGACTGCTGATGCTCTCATGCATGCCTCAGTGTTGCTTGCCCCGAAGCGAGCATAGAATTGATTAGCTCGTCTGGTAGGCTTGTGTCCCTGGGCAGCTCGCGGTTGTGCTTCCCTTTGTAGTCTGTAACAGTTTGCAAGCCCTGCAACATAAGACTAGGAGCCAGTGTAGTACGATTCAATCTTAGCCCTGTATTGGAGCTTTGCCTGTTTGATGATTCGTCAGAGGGCATAGAAGGGCATAGAAGAATGAGACACGATTCCGTGAAACATAAGATGTTACAGTTTCTGATGTCCCGTTGGTAGGATATTCGTGATCATAAATCGTCTAATTTATTGTCCAATGATTGTACGCTGGCAAGTAATACTGACGGTAACGGCAGCTGTCCCACTCGCCGTCTGTGGACCCTTACGAGGCACACCGCTCTGTGTCCTCTGTACCTGCATCTCTTTCTCTTGACAATGACGGGGATGTTGGCCTTATCGGGTGTTCAAAGTACTTGTTGAATAAAAAATCTTTGTCTAATCCGAGGTGAGTGATCGCTGTCCGGATATCCAGAAGCTCTTTTTTTGCCATAAGATACGGTGACAGAAACATTATGTACAAAATGAGTTACAAATTACGCAAAAAAAAAACACAAAATAGCACAATTGGTTAGGCGCCCGTAAAACTGCTGCCATTTCTTCCGGCGGCCAATGGGGATTAGATTAGTGTTAATCAATTTCACCTTCAGTATTTAATGATTTTACTGTACAGCCAATAGAATGTAAAGGATTGCATGTGGTACATCTGTTATCAGATTCTATGTCAAGGATTAGGCATATAGCAAGATTTATTATAGCTCATATTTTCTCCTAAATCCAACTCAAATGTCTGTAATCCTTTTCCACTTGCCTGTTTGGGAGGTTTAAAGCAATGAACCCATGTCATTCAGCTGGCACATGGAATGACGAGTTACCCTCATAGAGTATACATCATAAACTAGTAGGTTTACATGCACACTAATCATTCACTATTAAACTGATTGTGGCAGTAGGCCCAGTACAGCATTAGTCATGTAAACACCTTACTCTGCTTATCTTATCGGCATAAGGTAATCATCAAATGAAGCATACACAGATAAAACACCTGGTTTTCTGAGCAATCTTTCATATTATTAAGACATGTAAAACAGTTTAGAGTTCCAGCAGTGTGTTTGTCCTGCGCATGTGCCAGCACCATCAACAGCAACCTCCCTCTTCTATCAAGTGAGTTTGGAAAAACTGAAAGTATGCATCTTAGAAAAAGTTTTCACATACAAACTTTAAATGTCCGAAAAAGGCTTCCCAAAAATAACAGTCGCTGTGGTAGAATGTTTATTTTGATAGATGTTTTTCTGCATTCATCAAAGTCCCATTAGGTACCCTGATCTCAGATGTGTCCATGTAAACATGATTATTAGGGAAATTCTTCTTCTTGCAAAGCATGTCAACTATTCAATCAAACTATTATATTAATCTGACTATTCACAGTAATCATATTATTGTGTGCATGTAAGCATACTCACTGACTATCTAAGATATGAGTACTGATGTTCAATGTAAACTCAGCAAAAAAGAAATGTCCTCTCACTGCATTTATTTTCAGCAAACTTAACATGTGTAAATATTTGTATGAACATAAGATTCAACAACTGAGACATAAACTGAACAAGTTCCACAGACATGTGACTAACATAAATGGAATAATGTGTCCCTGAACAGGGGGGGGGGGGGTCAAAATCAAAAGTAACAGTAACAGTCATTAAGTACTGCAGTGCATCTCCTCCTCATGGACTGCACCAGATTTGCCAGTTCTTACTGTGAGATGTTACCACACTCTTCCACCGAGGCACCTGCAAGTTCCCAGACTTTTACATTTCTGTGTTTTGTGTATGTACAGTATATGCAAATGTTATATTCAATGTGATTTTCATGTGGACATTGTATTTTTTTTTACCCTTAATGTCACTGTAGATTTTTCCATCAAGTGGGATGTAAAGATAAAAGGAAACATTTACATGGCACTAACAATTAGAATAGGACCTTTCTCACTAATTGCCAGATTGTCAGTTTGGGAAATTGTTTTATCTCAAGACATGCCGTCAGAAGTCCCAGGTAAGACACACATCCATTTTTAGTGCATTATCAAAGCAGTTTGGTGGTGATATACCATCATGGACATTGACGAGCTTCCAAGTCAACTCCCCGGGAAAGAACATTTCCATAGATAAAGTGAAATAAAAAGTTTAAAAAACACCCACTGACTAGGAGGCAGTAAGCATCAATCATTACAGCTGCAACATCTGGAAATGGCTGCGCACAACAGCTCTATTCTAGTAATCCTCTAAAATCCACCCATTTCAGGGAATTTAGGACAATAATCGCCAAGCACGACCACTTTCATCCACTATTTGTCTGTATCTATCTGCTTTTACACAGCATTATGGTCCAACAGTGCTCTTAACATCTACAGTAAATCCCAGTTCCATAGATCAATGCAGACCAGCAGGTGATGTGTGGCTAAATCTGTACTCGTTGACATTGTGCAACTACAACAGTTAATTCACTAGAGACCTCTCTCTCTCTACAGGCGTAATATTATGTCTAAACATTAGTGTAGAGGCTAGCTCCACAGAGAGGCTAGCTCTGCAGCAAGGCTAGCTCTCTACAGCGAGAAATCATGATTTGATTTGACCATAAAAACAGACAATAATTATTATTAAAAGGAACGACAGCAAAAGCATAAACTTAACTAATTGAGCGTGATGAGTATCCTCAAACCAAATGAGCTATGACTAAATGTCTCCTTGGAAATAGAAAGCTCCATTTGCTAGGGCAAGCAAAGAGAGGCATGACATTGCGCACCACATCCGATAATATACAAGGACATGCTGCTCCGTGTCAGTTCCATAAACACAGCAATCAGTACAAAACTGGGTGCCAGGGGAAAATCTATGATGCTTAAACATGTGGTGCTAAAATAGGAATTCTAAATTAGGTGTGAGTTGTGTATGCCCATCCTCTTCATCACTGTGGATGCAGTGCCTGGTGTTCAACTTTAAACAGCTCGAGCCATAATCAATCACAAGGAAGTTCCAGTAATGAAAATAAATGTGTCACTAATTCAGCGCCTGCTGTCAAACATCTGAGATGTGTCTTCGGGTACGAAAAATGAGACTGAATTTTTCGACATATTTTGAATGCTGCACAATGCTGTATTTGTTCTAACGATATATTTTTTTCTATCAATTTCACTCCTTGGCGAAAATGAAAGGCTCTAAAAATAGACACAGCGATCAAAGGCACATCTGGGACTGGCAACCAGGAAAGAGAGCTCATCATCAGTCAGAAAAAGAGGGTCTGTACGAGTCCTATCGGAGAGCAGAGGAGAGGAACATAGCTGTTCCTCACATCTCCTCAGAGAGGCAGGTGTTCCCATCACCTGAGGTCACCAACACTCTCCCTACATGGGCCTCCATGTTCTCTGCAGGTATTATCAATGTTTAAAAGCTGAACAAAAGGGGGAGTGAAAAAGCAAGGTGTAGATACAAAACTAAAAGAAAAAAAGAGAACGCAAGAAGGTAATGTAGTGGGAGAAAGAGAGGAAGAGGCAAAAATTAAGCACTCGAAAAGGAAGAGATGAGGGTGGTCAAATTTTTTCAACAACATTTTTTCCACCCATCTTATTACAGAAATATAAAGTAGGTCATACATTTTCCACATTTTGCATTTGTAGAAACCTAGCAAATCAGTAGGCAACTTCCTCTCTCTCCATTTAAAAGCTAAAATATGACTTAAGTATGAAAAATTGATGGCTTAAAGAACATAGACATTCCCAGAATGCTTGCCCTTACTGCCCCGAACAAAAAGCACCATACAAATTGTCTCTTCATAGTCTGGACATTGCGCTAAAACTGACAAGCAGCACTGTGAATAACTAACTGCCTTGCAGTGTACAACTGCTGTAATTAAATACTCGGTCACTAAATATGCTCCCCAAAGCTGTGGATGAAGAATGTATTGCTAGCATTGTAGTGAGTTAGAATTAGCAACATTTTGGAGACTACCCTGCTATTTTGATGTGCAGTCAGACAGTGTATGATAAAAGGCTGTGGATATGTGTGCTTCACAGGTGAGAGACACTGTAGATGCGTTTTCTTCGCATAGGGTGTGTGTGCTTCAGAGAGGAGAGTCTGTGGGTGTGTGTGCTTCATAGAGGAGAGTCTGTGGGTGTGTGTGCTTCATAGAGGAGAGTCTGTGGGTGTGTGTGCTTCATAGAGGAGAGTCTGTGGGTGTGTGTGCTTCATAGAGGAGAGTCTGTGGGTGTGTGTGCTTCAGAGGAGAGTCTGTGGGTGTGTGTGCTTCAGAGAGGAGAGTCTGTGGGTGTGTGTGCTTCATAGAGGAGAGTCTGTGGGTGTGTGTGCTTCATAGAGGAGAGTCTGTGGGTGTGTGTGCTTCATAGAGGAGAGTCTGTGGGTGTGTGTGCTTCAGAGAGGAGAGTCTGTGGGTGTGTGTGCTTCATAGAGGAGAGTCTGTGGGTGTGTGTGCTTCATAGAGGAGAGTCTGTGGGTGTGTGTGCTTCATAGAGGAGAGTCTGTGGGTGTGTGTGCTTCAGAGAGGAGAGTCTGTGGGTGTGTGTGCTTCATAGAGGAGAGTCTGTGGGTGTGTGTGCTTCATAGAGGAGAGTCTGTGGGTGTGTGTGCTTCAGAGAGGAGAGTCTGTGGGTGTGTGTGCTTCATAGAGGGATGGGGTGTGAGTCCTAATTGAGATCCAGAGCCTTGTGGTAGCCGTCATGTCAATCACAGCCATCAGTTAAGAGCTGGCTGGGAGGCACACACATTACTGTAGACACATATAGTGATCACAATGGGCTCTGTATTCATGTCCAGCAGCCAACAACACACCAATGACACTATTGAGCTTGGAAAACTAATTTAAGACAATTGGAAAAATAGTTCAAGCTTAGATTTACAATGAGCAAAAGCTTATTAAAAAGGTCAACTATAATAGTTTACCAATAATGTAAAGGAATTACATGTACGATCCTGTTATAACTGCAAGACAGTAAGTCGAGGTGTTAGCTTTAGTGTGAAACATAATAGCGTTGAATCATTGGAATCAGTTGTGGGTCAGTGACATGACATAGCATGCAGCACAAAGCTCAACCCCATTTTAATGAACAGTTTCATTACAGCGCTACAGCACAGGTAGCGACATAGCGTATCTCTTTCATGACAACTCAAAGCAGACTAAGTGTCATAGAAGCACAGCATTGATTACATTACTCAAGGTAGATGTAACCCCGTTTACATCCAGTGGACATCAACATCGTCGCAATAGCTTCTCATCAAAAGCTGCCTCATTACCGGTGGTATCATTAAACTGAATGCTCAGACAGCAGCAGTCGGCCATGTGACAATGGTGCCAGAAACGCGAGGTGACAAGCTCATACTTAATGAGACATTTGCATCTCAAAACACAGGCAGGCCACTCTGTGGTTCGTCTGGAGGTGTTTTATTTATTTATTTATATTGTTTCCAGTAGTTTGTCAGTATTAGCCACGTCCCATTCCTTAGCTAGCATAGCGTCCTGTGAGTGGAGCGGAGCACCCACTGTGCTGTAAACGAGATTAGATGAGTCCTGTTGAGAGGTGGCTGTGCAAGCTGTCCTCTTTTGTGTGCCGCTGACCTTCTAATGATCGCGTCACCGACACGGGACAGCACCCCTTGTCTAAAAATGCAACGCAGGACAGTGTCTGAAGAACGAGATAAATTAGACTTAACCGCCGGTAGCCTACAGACTACTAATTTCATTTAGCTCTTTGCAAAGCTGATAGTGAAATCCGTTAGACATTGGGGAGGCGGTTGGCTTCCCCTCTTAATTACCTGAAAGAACTGCAAGCCAAACAGTACGGCTATACCCTCCAGATTCATTGATGACAATTGCCGTCAAGTAGGCTATCCCCTCTAAACTGGCGCATGGGTTTCTAACTAATCCGAGTGGGAGGGAAAAGCCTGATGGATAAACAGTGGATGGAACTGAGAAAAACATTTTAGCTGGGGCTTCAGTATGTCCTAAAGCAAACACCCCCACCCCAGAAGCAAGAGGGATGTTCATGCACTTGTCTTTTCCTTAGAAGTGAAACTACCAGTGATTTCACTGCAGGCCAAGGGTATACCAGACATATGGTTTTCACTTATTCCTTGTGCTGTTTTAGTTGTTAGAGGACAGGAAACATTTTCACAGAGGGCACTTCTCATAATGGCCTGAAACACTCCGATGAATAAGCCTGGGCATTTCTTATGGAAATACTGTGTTCCGCCATGTAAGCAATATGCCCTGGGTGAAAAGGCAATAAGCTAAGGTTTGCTCAAAGCTAATGCCTGCTCCAGAATATACCTAATGGCATGGAAACAAGTAAGGCCATGGCAGTTGTTTCTTTAGGGTGTTTGTGTTGGTAATGGTGGAGGGTCTCCAGTGGTTTGGGAAGGAATTATTAACAAGGTCACAAACTCTCCTTATCCCTTTCCAGACTACCAGTATTCCATCTATCCTGACCTGACCGATGCAGCTTTAAAGTCCACAGTTTCATCGCTAGCTTCTTAAATACTTTTTTTTTTCTTCGTTCAATGATTCTTATCTCATGAAAGAGGGTTGTTGTATTCCACTATCTTGGGCTGCAAACTGTATTGTGCACTTCTTAGTTCATGCGTTTTATTTCTACTGTATCTGACTAGTATGTTTTTGAAACGTAGAGGGGTTTTAGTATTAGAGAAAGGTAATGATGAATGGCTCTGTGGAGGCATCCTATTTGTCTCCTTGATCAATGTCATCTTTAGTTTTTCTGAGATGTTCCCTGCACTCCAGTCCACTCGCTCTCCAGTAGTGTCGCACTTGAGATAATGTCACTGGAAGGGCATAGGCAGCACTTTCACCTCCCCTCTGTTTGAGACACTCTTCTCTTTTCATCAGGCACCCAACCAGACATGGATAAGCATGTTAAAAGGTTATCAGTGGTCTTCACAGATCTCTATCAAAGATAACTCCTCTAGCAAACACTTTGTACACAGAGAGACACAGCAGGGTGACATGGCAGTAAATGTACAAGAGACAAGAGGCAACAAAACAAACCACCTTCTGTTTCAAATCATAAGATGTCAGAATTCTTTCCAAGGAGTGTTGCTAATGCAGTAAACAATGCCCTCAAACCCTGACTAAACTGTTTTATTTTCTGAACCCTGAAACAAAATATCTCTCAGGAGATGGGGGAGGAAAAAAGAGGTCTGTGCTCATTTGATTTAGAGCACCGACTGCAGAGAAGAAACTTGAAAGATATACAAGAGTGAAGTAAGGTTTCCCCCGGCACACAGTAAATAATCCTTCTCACTGAAAAAGATATGTAGAACTAGAACCACCAAAATCCCCTTTGGGGGGCAAGTTGGACATCTGTGACACATAGCACAGTTAAAAGAAACATGTGGTGAGAGAAGCTGAGAAAGGATACGAACATTGAGTGTTTTTATATCAATAACAGTCCATCTGATGGCCTTCAAACCTGCACACCAGACATATTTCCATTAACACACACGCACACACACACACACGCACGCACGCACGCACGCACGCACGCACGCACACACACACACACACACACACACACACACACACACACACACACACACACACACACATACATATTCATTTTAGTACTATGTCCGTACATCTTTTTATAAGAGAGATTCTCAATTTGAAAAAACAGTTGAAGTCTGAAGTTTACATACACCTCAGCCAAATACATTTAAACCAAAGCCAAATGCATTTCACAATTCCTGACATTTAATCATAGTAAAAATTCCCTGTCTTAGGTCAGTTAGGATCACCACGTTATTTTAAGAATGTGAAATGTCAGAATAATAGTAGAGAGAATAATTTATTTCAGCTTTTATTTCTTTAATCACATTTCCAGTGGGTCAGAAGTTTACATACACTCAATTCGTATTTGGTAGCATTGCCTTTAAATTGTTTAACTTGTGTGAAATGTTTCGAGTAGCCTTCCACAAGCTTCCCACAATAAGTTGGGTGAATTTTGGCCCATTCCTCCTGACAGAGCTGGTGTAACTGAGTCAGAGTTGTAGGCCTCCTTGCTCGCACACGCTTTTCCAGTTCTGCCCACATATTTTCTATAGGGTTGAGGTCAGGGCATTGTGATGGCCACTCCAACACCTTGACTTTGTAGTCCATTTTGCCACAACTTTGGAAGTATGCTTGGGGTCATTGTCCATTTGGAAGACCCATTTGCGACCAAGCTTTAACTTCCTGACTGATGTCTTGAGATGTTGCTTCAATACATCCACATAATTTTCCAGCCTCATGATGCCATCTATTTTGTGAAGTGCACCAGTCCCTCCTGCAGCAAAGCACCCCCACAACATGATGCTGCCACCCCCTGTGCTTCACAGTTGGGATGGTGTTCTTTGGCTTGCAAGCCTCTCCCTTTTTCCTCCAAACATAACGATGGTCATTATGGCCAAACAGTTATAATTTTGTTTCATCAGACCACAGGACATTTCTCAAAAAAGTACGATCTTTGTCCCCATGTGCAGTTGCAAACCGTAGTCTGGCTTTTTTATGGCGGTTTTGGAGTAGTGGCTTCTTCCTTGCTGAGCGGCCTTTCAGATTATGTCAATATAGGACTCATTTTACTGTGGATATAGATACTTTTGTACCTGTTCCCTCCAGGATCTTCACAAGGTCCTTTGCTGTTGGTCTGGTATTGATTTGCACCTTTCACACCAAAGTATGTTCATCTCTAGGAGACAAAACACGTCTCCTTCCTGAGCGGTATGACGGCTGCGTGGTCCAATGATGTTTACACTTGCGTACTATTGTTTGTACAGATGAACGTGGTACCTTCAAGCGTTTGGAAATTGCTCCCAAGGATGAACCAGACTTGTGGAGGTCTACAATTTTCTTCTGAGGCCTTGGCTGATTTCTTTTGATTTTCCCATGATGTCAAGCAAAGAGGCACTGAGTTTGAAGGTAGGCCTTGAAATCCATCCACAGGTACACCTCCAATTGACTCAAACTATGTCAATTAGCCTATCAGAAGCTTCTAAAGCAATGACATCATTTTATGGAATTTTCCAAGCTGTCAGTCAACTTAGTGTATGTAAACTTCTGACCCACTGGAATTGTGAGACAGTGAATGATAAGTGATATAATCTGTTTGTAAACAATTGTTGGAAAAATGACTTGTGTCATGCACAAAGTAGATGTCCTAACCGACTTGCCAAAACTATAGTTTGTTAACAAGACATTTGTGGAGTGGTTAAAAAACTAGTTTTAATGACTCCAACCTAAGTGTATGTAAACTTCCAACTTCAACTGTTAATAACCATAATTAGGTGAGTTGCTTACAGTTCTCCACATTCCACATGTGGGTCACAGCCAGGGTCAGCCATTATCAACGGAAACTCTAGAACAATTAGAGTTAAGTGCCTTGCTCAAGGGCACGTTGACAGATCTTTCCTCTTGACGGCTCAGGGATTCAAACCAGTGACCTTTCATTTACTGTCCCAATGTGCTCTAACCACTAGGCCACCTGCAATATTAATGATGAATTGAATATTGGTTTTAAAAAGTTGTATAAAAAAAGGAGATACAACACAAGGCCTTCGATGAAATCAATACACACAATGGTTTCAAAGTCATTATTAGGAGGTGAAAAGGCCTTTCCTGTGATAAATAAAGTTTGCCCTATCTGCTCTCTGACATGCAGTGACATGCTCCACGCTCCTTGCATTTAACAGTTTATACGGACTGTGGTTTCCAATACGTTCACCAAAGTAAAAGGGGAGAGAAAGAGAAAACCAGCCAAGCATTTTATAGGCAGAGCAAATGGCTTGGCCACATCGCGTAATGCTCCCTTCCTGGAGTAGTGAGCACGTGTACGTGGAAAGTAGCAGTGCTTAGGTACACATGCGTCTCTGTTTTTATTTCAGCTGAGTCAGAGGCTGAATCGATACAGTTTGACAGGTGATGCACTTGGACTAAACCTGCTAAGAATGGCCTCCGGACACCTCTTGAATATTTGAGGTGTAGGGAGCCTGGGTTAGAGCATATAGACACCCACAATGCTCCTTTCCACCTTGGTAAAGGTGGACTTTAGTACAATAGGCCTTCCATGTGAAAAAACAAATGAGTCAAGTGTTTGAACATCTAAACAGAAAGACAAAATTAATGTTCCAGGACAATCGTTCCTATCCGGCTCGAAGTGAGAGCTGTAGAGGGCTTTTATACAATAAACAGCCACAGCGTATCCCTAGCTGATATTGCCCAATCTATTGTTCCCGCTTCACTCGTTGGCTCGATGCTCATGGTCTGTTGCATGCTTAATTAGATAGGCCATGTGAGTTAATACGATTTGTGATGAAGGCAAAAGCCATAGGTTAGGGGCCACTCTGTCCAATACAACTCACCTAATCTGAGGGTCCAATGGAGAAATTAATTGTCTTAAAATCATGGAAGCCAGAGTATTGTGTGGATTACACTAATCTACCTCGTACAGCTACTTTCAAATGCGATAGCGGGATGAAGGAGAGGCCGAATGATTTAGTGTATAATGCACATGTCATAACACATGTTCATTACTCAAAATGATGCCGTGTAATTGAGAGTATTACGGTTTGTGTTCTGTGCTGGTGTAGTTAGAGTGCAGTCTAACTTCTCCAACCAATTCAAGTGAAAATAGGCATTGTAAGGAAACCGATTCAAAGGTGCACAGATTGACTCTAAATTGTGTTTCTGTCATGCCTTACAGTTGACATGATTTAATAAGTAGCATGCGCATATAATTACTTGAATTTGTAAAAAAAACAAAAAAAACAACAACACAGGATTTTAATACATTACCATTCATTATAAATATTCAGCACATGCAAATGCCCTCCACAGTAAATACAAGGTAATTATTTGGATATACCAGGGATGTATTATACAGTGCAGTGTACTATACAGCAGAACCGTGAACTATAAGCAGCACATACATCTGGTCATAAAAAGCATCAGTGCAACCAACCAACCGCACAATCTCTGCTTTGGTAAAGGTTGAAAAAGATTGTCTGTAAGCCTTGCAGTGACCTCACTTTGTGCAGGTTGCAGAAGTAATTTTAGAGGAATTCAAGTCTTCACAGTAGAGCAAACTTTGTTTCTCCCAGCCAGAGATTTAAAACACTAAATCCAAAACATCCTAAAACACTTTTACACTTGCTAGATACTATCTGAGACCAACCTCTACTGATGCTTAATTGATGATTACAAGTCTGGCATTTTGGCCGGATGGCATCTTTCATAATCCCAAAGCTATTGTGATCGTCTGAGAGTAACACATCATGTTATTTTTCCTCTGATAACAGTCGCCAAAGAATGGAACGAACCTTGCAATTACCAGATTACGCAACACACTTCACAAAAATGTTTAAATAATAATTAGACCAAAACACATAATGATGACACATTGTTGACAACAACAAAAAATGCTTTCTTTAAACATATCTGGCAGTGATTCCAACCCAAAGTGTTGCTTGTGCCATGGTGGGAGAGGGACTTAAGACTGCGCCTTGGCAACAGAGAGGAGGCTTGAGGAGGCTGTTCTAGACCAACCCATGAAGACACTGCTGAACAACACACACAGCAATGGGACGGCAACATCAGTGCAGTCATGCCAGATGACAAACACTGGAGACAGCGTGTGCAAATAACCAAACAGCAGGAAAAACATTGAGAATCAAATTCAGCTAATCTTCCTGCAGATTGCTGTGAGGCAGGCAGTGCATGAGATTGCCTATCGTCTGCGAGTTGAATTAATTGTCTTAGAAGTCCCGACTTGTATGCTTTCCACACAGGACGAGAACAAAAGACCAAAGGATAGGAGGGGAGGGTTGTCTCTCCAATATTGCAGACCAGACTATGCCCTAGGAATCACTAATGAACTTCCTCCAATTTCATTCTAATGGTTATCAGAGGTGATTTGATTCCTCCGGCCTTTGTGTGTAGTCATCGATTGTCCCGAGAAAGGTGGGGTGTATAGAGCCCAGTAAACAGCAGGTAATTAGTATTCCTGGACCTTTTGGCAGGATTATACTCAACACAACTTTTATTAGCCTGCATGAACAGAGGAGGGCGGTATTTATTTCCACACGTAGAGAGATAACGCTTGATTCGGTCATAAGTTATATCCTGACTTTCTTCCCAGGATATATTGCATGACATAATTGAAATGACTGATCTAAATAAAGCATATCAGAAGTGACGCTGTCACATTTAGCCATGTGGGGAAAGAACATGAAAGCACTTGCAGTTGCATGCCTATAATGCAGCAGGGGAAAAAATACACATGATTTTAAGGACATGAAACGTGTTTCTTGCTATGACTCAAGAAATCATACTTCATAGATGCCAATAGCATCCGTTCCATGCTTTGAAGAACAGTGGGGGAGACAGTGGTACTGGTATCTCTTTTTTTGTTGTTCAAAGAATGTACTGCATCCATTCAAATGACTTTATCCAGTCTAATTTTACCCTGTAATTACATGTCCCTGTATTAATAAACCTCATCAGCTGTCAGGGATGAGCACAGTGGGTCCTGAGTAAACATTCCATCAATGTTTAAGCCTCACACACAAAAAATGCAAACACTGATTACTGAACTCACAGCGGGTGGCTTTCACAATGTACAGTTTGTGCAACCAGAGCATTAATTCACCATTATGTCTCTCACACAGTAGGAGCACATTAGTCACAGGGTTAGAGTGTCACTGAAAGCTCTGTTCTTAATGAGTGTTGTTTGGTGGGGGGCGATGATGATAATGGTTATTTGGCAGGGTCTGTTGTTGTTTAATGTTTATGGCGGATGGAATCGTTGCTTCGATCTTCATCATGAAAACGTGTCCTTTTTCATGATAAACAATTTTCCGCATGACTTCCCACGCAGTACAAAAGGGTAGGTTGATCTGAACTATGCACTTGGGAGCACTGGGGTCATGTCCTATGATTCACTGATGTCAGTGTACCTGCCTGTATCATGGTCATAGCAGGGGGCAGGATGCAAGGGTTAGAGGGAAGACTGACTCATATGGAAGTTGATACTCTGTTAATGTCCCTCTACTGTGGTGTCGGATCACTTACTACAAATGTCACCTCAGTAAGCTGCCTGAGCCTGGCGCTCTGCCCCCTCCGGCCATACGACAGTCAGAGTCAGGCCAGGCAGGGGCACACTCTGTGGGGGCAGCAGACACTGTGCCCTAGCACCTAGGGCTCTACTAGTGGAGAGTGACTCACACCGTGGGAAGGTGGACAAACAAATACCATGCCCACTGCAGGCAAGTACTTAACAAATAGATAGAATACAAATGTGGAAGCAGAAATCAATCTCACCAAACTTTACCCGCTGTATATCGGTGTCTTACTCAGACCAAGTAAGACAGACAGAGAACCTCCAACTGAACTCTTTCACCCTCACACTATAAAGTTCAGTTTGAATAGCCACAGAATTGTGCAGAACTACACAATTCTTGAGTCCTTCATCTCCAGCAGCTAAGAGAACTGCTGTACCTGTCCTCGGAGCAACAACTCCCCCGCGCACAACTCCAGCCTCTAGTGGGGGCGGCTAAGAGGCCAAATCACTCCCCTGATGTCTCAGAGAGTAACAATGTTTTTCAAATCCACTGAGTGGAGAAGGCAAAAAAATCTACCTTTCACCGTTCTACCTGATGCATTATTTAACCACATCTTAATGGCACTTAGGAGGCACAGAGGATTGAATAAACTTCAACAGTGCACTACCTAATTAAAACAACCTTTTTATTTATGCACACGGCTGTTGAACTTTTACAAGTCCGGTGGAGATCCAGGTACTCGTGGAGGCCGGCTCTGCCTGCTCTCCCTGATGGATAGCCAGCCTCTAGGCTCAGCTGTCTCCCCCTGACACAGGATGGCCCGATTGATTACGCCTGCTGCCAGTCTTCCTGAGAACTGCCAATACTCCCTATCAAGAGTCAGACGTGGAAGGCCATGCCAAAATAAAGGCATCAAGTGTGTATCTAGAATTACCAAGCCTACCTCCCCCAGACAGAGAGGCATGGCCAGCAGATGGATCCAACCGCTGACTGACAGAGGATAAGCCCTGGTTGCCTGAAATGTCATATGCTCTGAGCTCCACTGTTAAATATAGGCCTCATTTCCAATAGATTAAAGTAATCAGCAGCTCGATGGCGCTTTCAGTGAAGTTAAATGGGAGACGGGAGATAAGCTGGCAAAGTGACCGGCTGATAAGGAGCTATCCATGCAACACAAGGAGGAGAAGGTATGGGGATAATTGTTCATCACTTTTTGTCCCCTGCTATGTTAGATGTGGGTTTAGACACAGTGTAGGAGCCTGAAACTTGCGTATACTTCAAGAAATTAAACAGAGTTCATACAGCCTGTGTCTCTACCACACAAAGGAACGTTTCCACAGAGAAAATAGAGCCAGGTGATTGTTATTGAAAACTGAATATGAGGGACAATGAATCAGTCTGAATATGAGGGACAATGAATCCATCTGAATATGAGGGACAATGAATCAGTCTGAATATGAGGGACAATGAATCAGTCTGAATATGAGGGACAATGAATCAGTCTGAATATGAGGGACAATGAATCAGTCTGAATATGAGGGACAATGAATCCATCTGAATATGAGGGACAATGAATCAGTCTGAATATGAGGGACAATGAATCAGTCTGAATATGAGGGACAATGAATCAGTCTGAATATGAGGGACAATGAATCAATCTGAATATGAGGGACAATGAATCAATCTGAATATGAGGGACAATGAAAAGTGAACAAAAAGGAAAGTGTATATCGAGACAACATGCACCCCTTTTCTGCAATTAATTCTGCCACACAGCATTTACCATAGCATCTAAGACTACAGTGAGAAAATTGCTGTATAATTACATGCTAAAAGTTAGACAATTACAGCCATCCTGTCTTCTTTTTCTTCCACAGAAACAGCTGCATAATCACATGTAAATTAGCTCGGAGGTTGTAATCGCTGACATATTTGAATGGCATTCTTAAAATCACAGAGGAGCAGTTTCAGTCTCACATCACTTATTCCAGCATTAAGAATAACAACAGATCAGGTAGAAATAAAAGTGTTAAGTTATTAATGCATCATGCAGCTTGGAAGACAAAATGCGGCTCTTTTGAGGTTGACAAGGAAATATCTGACATTTATTACAAACTCTGCAATGGATGTTATAGGGGGTATTCTTTGAGTTAATCCCCCTTTGTGCTCATCCTCGTTTATATATATTGTGCTCTTAGCACTCGCATTGGATTCTCACAATCTGTTCCAGGTGTCCCTGAGATTTTCTGCAGTAGGTCATGCGTATATTGTGAGGGGTAGTTGGAAGATCAGTGTAGACATCCACCGCCAGCCCAGGTAATGGGAAACCACATGACTCATTGTAATGGGAGAAACTATGCCTAGACACAGCAGAGAAGTCTCCTTTTCCTGCTCCTTACTGCTGTGTCTCCTGGTGACGGTATATCAGTAGGCAAATCAGCTTAGTTATTGACCCGGTGCCCTCTGGTGCTCATTAGGCCTGGCTCTGACAGTGATGGAGGGGTGGGCTTGTCCTGAAGTCTGCTACTGACACTGGAAACACAGGTCAGAGCTGGTGGGTGAGATTAGCGTGCAGCCAGACAGCTCTCTGGTATATCATGCCCCGGGCAAGCTTTTTGCCTTCTGCATGAGAGGCTGCTCTGGGACATAGTCGAGGAACCCAACACCCCCCCATACTATCTCCGCTCTTGTTACCCTGGATAATGGAGGACAAACTAGAATTGGAGAGAGTGGCTACACAGAGTGATGTCATGTGGCTCAGGCAACCACTCAAGGCATTATAGGCCCAACGTGCTGAGTGCACTGAAATGAGAGAGAATCAACCGGAGATTTCTGGCAGTTTCCACAGCATGGGCACATGTTGGAATGGTACATCAGTACCAGAGTACTGGGACACACATCAAACAGTGATCTCTGAAATGCATTTTTTTACTGACTACTCCTAGGCTAATCCCTGTTTTTATATAGTGCATAAGACACAATATTCATCAGGATTACATGACATGAAATTAAGCTCAACTGACAGTAGGGTAGATGTATGCAGTTTTATATGAAAGTGTACTGTCATCACGATTCCTGCAACTTCAGTGAGACCTCAGTCAGGACTAGTGGGAGTTGAAAATCTGTTTAGTTTCACAGCAAGCAAAATTATTTTCAGATTCGCAAATTTCCCCCGTCTTTCCATGGATCCCACAAGGGGACTGGATTCACAGAGCTGATACGAGCTGCAGAAGCTGACGCATTCAGATGATTTTCCTCCCCCAGCTCTGTGCTACTGTTAACTGCACTTCTATAAATACTCCAACATGCAGCGTTAAGACAAAAGGCTAAATACATTAGATGACTTGATTGCTTGCGATAGAAATAAAAGGAGGGATAAAAACAGGACAGAAAGAAAAGAGACTTCGGGATCTAAAGATAAAGCGTGCAGGAGGAGTCTTTCCTGGAATATGTGGGATGTGTGGCTAATTTCATTCTTTTCTAGGGGCGGGTGTGAACACTATGGAATGGTGATGCTTCACCCACATACAGCAGTTTATGGGACGGAGCGAGCTGGTTGGCTAGAGGCTCTTGCGGTATTTAATCAAGCTCCCGGGGGGGTATTGTCTTCACTCTAATTCCAGGCTATCTTTTATTAAACCAGCGTGACAGACCGGGAAAAGGAATCTTTCTTTTGCGACATAGAGAGGAATGGAAAGGGAAAAGGAGAGGCATATTCAGAGCAGGTGCATAAAGGAGGCTAATTTCCCTTATCTCACCCTACAACAGGGATTTTAATTAGCCATTCAACTATTCAATTACAGAGGATTTGAATAGCACTTATTTCTAATATTTGACCTTCCTTCTGTTTTAATTACAGGTGTGAAACCCATTAACAGAAAACAATTTTGTTATATCAAACATAGTAAAAATACGGCTACAGCTGAGATCAACAATGAAGAATGAGGACTTTTTCAATTTAGAAAAGTTCAGTTCGGACATGCCGGCAAACCTGTTAATTTGGAGCTAAAAAACATCTCCTGGCAAGGCGTCTGAGGTTAAATAGAACAGGCTTTGAGTGCTTGACCGGGTGTCACTGATTGCATCTGCATGTCTCTGTGGGAATGAGCTCTTACAGTGTACTTTAATCACCATGTGTATTTAGTGTACTCTAGTCTAAAGCAAACAATCAGTACATTGCCAATTGTAGTAATATTGGTATGGTGCATTAAAGGGCTGAGAATTAGCATATTTTAAATCACTAGTAACATTCTAGACCCACCATTACTTTCGGTGCATAGATGTCTAAATTGATTCTGATTTGACTCCCGAATAACAGTCTTTGGCCAGAACCAAGTCTGCTGTGCCAGTAAAACTGTCAATTTTGTGTTATTCAGAGTGCCAATTAATATTGAAAACATGGGCCAACATCCAAGACAAACACTAAATATTTGTCTTTAACCTTGACTAATGCTTCTGAAGGAACAATTTGGTTTTCATCCAAACATTAATGACTCCAATGAAACCATTCAGGGAGGAAAAATCATAGTTCACATGCAATGAACAAATTCAACAACCTAGAAACATGCCAACCAGAAAACATTTTCTTAGTCAGTTGGACCAGTTGAAAACACGTACGTTCCTACCTTAACCTACAGTGTGGCAAAAAAAAAAAAAAAAGAATCCATTGTCACGCATTTTTAGACAAGACTTATGACGGAACTCACTTCTGACAGATTAATGTGTGGCGTTTCAGCAGGTGTGAGCTCAACTCGGGAAAATGGCATCGGGTGAGATCAGGAGGGACTGGCATGGTAGACTCTCAGTTCTTTCCCTTAGTGTTGGGTTAATGCAGCTGTGCCACTAAAGCTGTCAGGACTTGTAATAGCACTGCAGATGTACAGCTGCCAGCACTAAAAGGCTATTACTGGTGCTACTGTGAAACTCAAATATGTACAGCAACAAATATGATGGAGTGAGAGGCAGGGATACACCCAGAGTGACAGCCAAGATGTGATGGGAAAATATACAGCGACAGGAAAGATGCATAATAATATACTGCAATCCATGTCAAACAAAACTAGAATTAGATTCAATAATTTACTGTACTTATGCTCATCTTGTCTGAAAGTAGAAAACAAAAACACCCCCTTACTTATCAAGCAAAACAATTGGTTTAATCTTTATCTATTGTTTATCAATTAGTCTAAAGACAGACCATAATCTGAACAGGTTCCTTGCCACAACAAATGCTTTGATACGTATTAAACTTGACTTTCCTTAGAATGATTTCATATTTTAAATCCTACAATCTTCACTCTCCATCCAAATAATTTCCACATACAGCACAATGCCACTAGCACCAATTATACAAACAGAGTTGCTTGTTAGCGTATATTAGCATTTAATTATCTTGTTAAGCACAACATGATGGAATATTAATTTGCAGGCTTAGCATTCTGAACCAGCGCACCACGCTCCATGACATCTAATTAGTCAAAGTCATTGTGCAGGTTAGTCAGGTCACACAAGTTTTAGAAAGGCTTTCATCATCGCTCTGTTGCTGATGCTAACCATGATCTGCTCTCCAGTCCAGACCTTCATAGTGGATAGAGAATACAGGAAGAATGTAATGACTTCAGGTCTGTTGTCATTTGAAGGGCGAAATGCCTTCTGAAAGCTAAGTATCGTACTGTCACGCTATCTCCAATATCTTATCTGAAAGTAGAACACAATGCTTTTCCCAAGATATGCACACAGCTGAATGTTAATAGCATAACACGTAACGCTTCGTGGCTAGCTATTTCCCTTTCCGCTGCATAAAGACATGGTGAAATTGAATCATAATGGACAGGCAAAACCAGCCGAGGAATGGCAACATACCCTAGAGTGTATTTTCATTCTCTAAGCCATGTGTTTCTTTATTCCTTTATGTTCTTGAATCAGAGGCCCTCTGAGGAGAAGACAAAGAGGACTTACTATATTCAGTACAATGTAGGCCATGCGCCTTCAAGCAAGGGTCAGGCCCCACAGTGGATAGATACTATGGTCATGCTCTGGAAGAGAATCAGAGAGTACCCACCAAACCCACAGAGAACAGCTTGGCCTTGTTATACATTGTTAAAGACACTCAGTAATAAAACAAACAAAACCATGTAAAAAGTCACAATTACATTAGGCTGTTATGTAACAACTATTTTGCAGAGTATTTCTATTTTTTGACGCTACTCATCTGTGTAGAGATGGAAAATGATGCTTCAGTTATTGTTTCATTTTTATTTACTGTGTAGTAGAAGTGTTGTGAACAATTCCAAGGGTTATGCAATTTATTGTTAAACAATGAAGCACAGCAATCTTTTGATTGTTTCAAGTTGAATTATATCACCAAAATGGCAGTGAACCATAAAATCAAAAGAGCTTGATTAAATTAAATGTAACATTGTCCTGTAAAGTCCACAGTAATACATTTAAGTATAATCATCTATTTCTAGCCAGCCTGATTTTAAAGAGCAATGCAACTATCTCCTAGTTGACAGGGAACGGTCAGAGCAGACTGACTGGGGGCTATCAGAAATGATGCAGCCGACTGACAGATTTCAACATACCAATGGTGAACCAGGAATTCAGGCAGGGAATATTAACATCTCTCATTACCATACTAAGAGTGTGTGTTAGGACCTAGACTAAGCAACTGCCACAGACCAGAGCAAGGTTGGTGCCCAAGGTCAGAGTCAAAGCCTGATCTTCCAGACTGAATCTAAATCAATCTAATGAGATAATATTAGACAATGACATTTTTTAATGAGCAGAGGCATGATCACCATTAAAACAGTAGCAATCAAACAAGGATGACATACTACTTGCCCTGCGCTCTGCAGATCCATCCCTGAGTGGGGAAGTTTCCAGTAGAGTAGGCTTTACAACTGGGACTGATAAATTAATAAGCCACACTCATATAAAGTTTATAGCCATGGCTGCGCCTTGTTTTCCACCAGTAGTCAGTGATTTCAGTGCTGGTGAGTTGTGTGTGACGTGGCATCAGCTTCTCCATCCAATATGAGTGTGAGGGAGCATTCCCAGTGTCGAACTAAACTATGTTGTGCGGTTATCATGACTCCCCAATCCGTTGGCAGTGTTCTACACACAGAGACCAACACAGTCTGATACTGTGACACTTGAGATGTGTAATGTCTCTAAGGAAAACATTTTTTTTTGCATGTGTGTTCTGGACGTTCAGTGCAATTCCCCTTTAGTGGACATGTTGTCATGACGGCCTGTCAGTTTGAGGAATGGCTCGGCATTGTCATGCCGATGGGCAGTGGGAATTGGTTGCACAGCTGGAGTTATGTTAAGGATAAAGCGAAGTGACAGAAATGCTAATCAAGTATCAAAACTGACACCGCATTCCCATCGGTGCACATCAGACTTTTAATGATTTATTAGCCAAAGTGAAAGTGTGTCAGTGTTGTGAGTGTCTCGTGGGTAAACCCAGCCCTCGCCAAGGTGCACCACTTAGCCACTCCCCCCATTCCCCCTCAAGCGTGGTCAGCACTCTCCACCGGGGCAGCTGATTGCACCGCTGAGGTGTAACTCTCAATATAGATGAGATGCACGCGATCTATCTACCTAACTCACTCCCTGTGTACTAAAGGGGCCACTATGAGAGTACAAGGAAGTAGAGGGTGTGTGCATGCCCACCTCAAATGTGTTCCACTGCTGAATAAGTCTTTTTGACCTCTTCTCTCCCCTGTCTCCCCTTCCATTGGCTGTCCCTGGATCTGAGAGGGGGAAAGAGAGCTGCAGCAGACCCCAATTATCTCAGCGTTATTCACAATCCCTCATTCACCTCCCCAATCGCCATCTACCCCTGCATTCATTTTAGTCAGGATATTTCTTTCGGAGCCTTGGGGATCCGGAGGTGGAGAGGTTAAACACTGCACAGCTCAACTGAATTTGGCATTAGAACTGAGGGGATGAAACTTAAAAGACAGTTGGCTCTGCTTTTCCCATACTGAATATGATTTGCATCGTGGACCGAGTGAGAAAGGTGTCTGTTTGCTGTGTCTCCATTCTGTTGTTGCCAATTAATACTGAGCTTCTTTGTGATGATTCTGGAAGGAGGCCTGGTTTGACGCATAAACAATGCTACTGTGCATAATTTAGATTGGGTGTTAAAAAAAAAGAAAGGAAACATGAGATCCTTTTACTCTCCTGGTTGCCTCAAAATTCCTTGCTGTTGACTATAAAGCCCAATCCTAAATAATGAGATCACTTACCATTGAGCAGCTGAGGACAGTTTATTGGGATATTGTTATGCTAGCACAATACCGAACACTGCAAACCGTATTTAAGGATTTGCATGAAGTGCAATTCTTAATACCCTCATATTTCATCCTTTAGCATCCATCAACCAAATGTATGCCTAAATATGTAACAGATATAATGACTTTGGCTTCCCCCATATGCATTAAAGAATATTCACACATAGTGATAAATATTGGAACAGCTGGTTTCTGCATAATTCATATGTCTTAACATCTGAGAGAATGGACGCCCCCGCCAAGCCGTTTTATTGGTTCCCCCGCAAATCAAGACCAAGTCCCTGCTGCCAAGTTTTGCAGCCATAGTGGGCCTGTTCATTTTTAATAGCGAGGGGAGAGAAATAGAATTCATAATGTTGTTGGTTATTTAGTGGGGCAGACCAACATGTTGCCTTTTTCCTTGAGCAAAGTATGAATCATCACAGACTTTCCACATTGAAAATATTCTCATTCAGCACAAACAAAAACACACAGACAGACTGACACAAAACATAATGCATGCACCCAAGCACTGACCTGATCGCCCCCCACACACACACACATACAACCCCACACACACAATCCCTTACCCCACACACATACAACCCCACACACACAACCCCTACCCCACACACATACAACCCCACACACACAACCCCCCCCCCACACATACAACCCCACACACACAACCCCCCACACATACAACCCCACACACACAACCCCCCACACACATACAACCCCCCTCCCCACACACACACAACCCCACACACACAACCCCTACCCCACACACATACAAGCCCACACACACACACCCACACACATACAACCCCACACACAACCCCTACCCCACACACACACAACCCCACACTGAATTCTCCAAGGACTATTTTTGTTGAGTCCGCCACTACCTTTGATGTTGATCACCATTAAAAAGGCTGCTTTGTTTATGTGTGTAATTAATACCAAGTCTTTGATTACTGACATTTTTAGAACATAAGAGAAAATTGATATTCCATTCCTTGTGAAGTTCTCTTTCTCCACAACATAATCAAGTGATACAGGGATGGGCAAAATGTCTACTTTTCAATCGCACACAATGCTGTCCTCCCTCGCTCCTGCTCTTTTGTGACAAGAGGTCTATACTGTTGAAATAGTCATGGTCTCCTGTGAGTAAGGTGAATGCTTTTCTGTGTTATGGACAGTGTGAACCATTGTTGCATGAGAGTAGCCCCGGGCAGTTTATTCTTCATAAGAAAAGTGAAGGTGAGAATGCAGTGGGAGATTGGTGTATAAACAATATGGAGAGGAGTATAAGAAGAGGACTGTGCATTTCCAAGGCAAGTTTTGTAATTGGCAGAACACTGTAATTGGCAGAACACTGAAAGGTTTTTACTCCCTAGAGTATCTGTTGCTCAAATATGCTACCTGCCCTGTCTAAATACAGACATCTGCCTCAGAGATTCAGCATTACTGGAGCTCTTTCTACCTAAAAATCACAACCATCCCGGGTTTATACACCACAACATGATTCATTTACAATCACTGGCCAGTTGGTTTCATAGATTTGATAAAACTCTAAGTATATGGCTCTAACTCATAATGAAGGCCTTTAAAGATAAGCTACAGAAGGGTTAACAGTTATGTAGCTTTGCCATGTCTCTCTAAATGATTGTTGGCAAGTGTAGTTTCCAATTCCCAATAACTATGAAAAAAAATTGGGTTTCTGGGTAATTTTTTCAAAGCAGATGTGCTTTGTGTGTAACATCTACAGGGAAGGTTGGAAACGCTTCAAAAACAGTCACGCCTTTACAGTAAATGCACCTTAGGATCAGAGCAGGCTGGATGGAGGAGCTGTAGGAGGACGGGCTCATTGTAATGACTGGAATGGAACGGTATTAAACACATCAAACATATGGAAACCACATGTTTGACATTGTTCCATTTATCCCAGGAAACATAATTGCTGATTCTCAAATGCTGTAGTCATGTCAATAAAAATATTGAATAATGAAGGCTCTGATATATACACCCTTGTGCTATATTTACAGCGTGAAATATAAGTCAAATGTTTAACATTGTGTAAGGAACTCATTTTACCACTATTGTTGAAAATTATGTTGTGCAGTGCTCCTTAGAAATGCAAGGGCTTTGACTGCAGTGGCACCTGAATGAAATGTGCTTGTTGGATTTAGTTGATTATTGAGGGCTACATCAAGATAAACACATGCTGACTAGAATAATAATTATCCTGTCTGACCAAATACGCATCATTTGATGAAAATAAATATTTTGTCATACTGCTGCAAAGCCGAGATGTTATTGGAAGGAAAGGGCTGTCTGAGAAAAGGTTACTTCCAATTTACAAGCTTCGTTTTCCTGTATGGTTGTGACGGCTTCATATCGGGTATACACTACCTGTCAAAAGTTTTAGAACACCTACTCATTCATGGGTTTTTCTTATTTTTTTTTTTACTATTTTCTACATTGTAGAATAATAGTGAAGACATAAAAACTATGAAATAACACATATGGAATCATGTAGTAACCCAAAAAATGTTAAACAAATCAAACTATATTTTTGATTCTTCAAAGTAGTCACCCTTTGCCTAGATGACAGCTTTGCACACTCTTAGCATTCTCTAAACCAGCTTCACCTGGCCTTTAAAGGAAGAGGACCAAAGTGCAGCGTGGTGAGCGTACATTTCTCTTTTTATTTGGAAAAAAAGACGCTGAACAAAACAATAAACACTACAAAAACAAACCGTGAAGATAAAGGCTATGTGCCCTAAACAAAGTCAACTTCCCACAAAGAAAGAAGGGAAAAGGGCTACCTAAGTATGGTTCCCAATCAGAGACAATGATAGACAGCTGTCCCTGATTGAGAACCATACCGGGCCAAAACATAGAAATACAAAATCATAGAAAAACAAAACATAGAATGCCCACCCCAAATCACACCCTGACCAAACCAAATAAAGACATTAAAAGGCTCTCTAAGGTCAGGGTGTGACAGGAAGGCTTTTACAACAGTCTTGAAGGAGTTCCCACATATGCTGAGCACTTGTTGGCTGCTTTTTGTTCCCGCTGCGGTCCGACTGATTCCAAACCATCTCAATTTGGTTGAGGTCGGAGTATTGTGGAGGCCAGGTCATCTGATGCAGCACTTCATCACTCTCCTTCTTGGTAAAATAGCCCTTACACAGCCTGGAGGTGTGTTGGGTTATTGGCCTGTTGAATAACAAATGATAGTCCCACTAAGCGCAAACCAGATGGGATAGCGTATCGCTGCAGAATGTTGTAATAGACAGGCTGGTTAAGTGTGCCTTGAATTCTAAATAAATCACAGACAGTGTCACCAGCAAAGCACCTCCACACCACAACACTTCCTCCTCCATGCTTTATGGTGCGAAATACATATGCGGAGATCATCCATTCACCCACACCCCATCTCACAAAGTCACGGTGGTTGGAACCAAAAATGTCTAATTTGGGCTTTCCACTGGCCTAATGTCCATTGCTCGTGTTTCTTGGCCCAAGCAAGTCTCTTTTTATTATTGGTGTCCTTTAGCAGTGGTTTCTTTGCAGCAATTTGACCATGAAGGCCTGATTCACACAGACTCCTCTGAACAGTTGATGTTGAGATGTGTCTGTTAATTGAATTCTGTGAAGCATTTATTTGGGCTGCAATTTCTGAGGCTGGCAACTCTAATGAACTTATCCTCTGCTGCAGAGGTAACTGTGGATCTTCCATTCCTGTGGCGGTCCTCATGAGAGCCAGTTTCACCGTAGCGGTTGATGGTTTTTGTGACTCCACTTGAAGAAACTTTCAAAGTTCTTCACTGACCTTCATGTGTTAAAGTAATAAGGGACTGTTGTTTCTCTTTGCTTATTTGAGCTGCTCTTGCCATAATATGGACTTGGTATTTTACTAAATAGGGATATCTTCTGTATACCACCCCTACCTTGTCACAACAACTGATCAATCACTGGCTCAAACACACAAATTAACTTAAGGCACACCTGTTAATTGAAATGCATTACAGGTGACTACCTCATGAAACTGGTTGAGTAAATGCCAATAGTGTGCAAAGCTGTCATCAAGGCAAAGGGTGGTTATTTGAAGATTCTCAAATATAAAATATATTTTGATTTATTTAACACTTTTTTTGGTTACTAAACTCAGCAAAAAAAGAAACATCCTCTACTGTCAACTGTGTTTATTTTCAGCAAACTTAATATATGTAAATATTTGTATGAACATAACAAGATTCAACAGAAGACAAACTGAACAAGTTCCACAGACATGGAATAATGTGTCCCTGAACAAAGGGGGGGGGGGGGTCAAAATCAGCATCTGGTGTGGCCACCAGCTGCATTAAGTACTGCAGTGCATCTCCTCCTCATGGACTGCACCAGATTTTCCAGGTCTTGCTGTGCGATGTTACCCCACTCTTCTATCAAGGCACCTGCCAGTTTCCAGACATTTCTGGGGGGAATGGCCCTAGCCCTCACCCTCCGATCCAACAGGTCCCAGACATGCTCAATGGGATGGAGATCCGGGTTCTTCGCTGGCCATGGCAGAACACTGAAATTCCTGTCTTGCAGGAAATCACACACAGAACGAGCAATATGGCTGGTGGCATTGTAATGCTAGAGGGTCATGTCAGGATGAGCCTGCAGGAAGGGTACCACATGAGGGAGGAGAATGTCTTCCATGTAACGCACAGCGTTGAGATTGCCTGCAATGACAACAAGCTCAGTCCGATGATGCTGTGACACACTTTCCCAGACCACGACGGACCCTCCACCTCCAAATCGATCCCGCTCCAGAGTACAGGCCTTGGTGAGACGCTCATTCCTTCGACGATAAACGCGAATCCGACCATCACCCCTGGTGAGACAAAACCATGACTCGTCAGTGAAGAGCACTTTTTGCCAGTCCTGTCTGGTCCAGCGACGGTGGGTTTGTGCCCATAGGCATAGGTGATGTCTGGTGAGGATCTGCCTTACAACAGGCCTACAAGCCCTCAGTCCAGCCTCTCTCAGCCTATTGCGGACAGTCTGAGCACTGATGGAGGGATTGTGGGTTCCTGGTGTAACTCGGGCAGTTGTTGTTGCCATCCTGTACCTGTCCCGCAGATGCGATGTTCGGATGTACCGATCCTGTGCAGGTGTTGTTACACATGGTCTGCCACTGTGAGGACGATCAGCTGTCTATCCTGTCTCCCTGTAGCGCTGTCTTAGGCGTCTCACAGTACAGACATTGCAATGTATTGCCCTGGCCACATCTGCAGTCCTCATGCCTCCTTACAGCATGCCTAAGGAACGTTCACGTGGATGAGCAGGGACCCTGGGCATCTTTCTTTTGGTGTTTTTCAGAGTCAGTAGAAAGGCCTCTTTAGTGTCCTACGTTTTCATAACTGCCTACTTTCTGTAAGCTGTTATTGTCTTAATGATCGTTCCACAGGTGCATGTTCATTAATTGTTTATGGTTCATTGAACACACATGGAAAATAGTGTTTAAACCCTTTACAATGAAGGTCTGTGAAGTTATTGGGATTTTTATGAATTATCTTTGAAAGACACAGTCCTGAAAAAGGGACGTTTTTGTTGTTGTTGCTGAGTTTACATGATTCCATATGTGTTTTTCATAGTGAAATGTCTTCACTGTTATTGTACAATGTAGAAAATAGTCCAAATAAAGAAAACCCCCTGAATGAGTAGGTGTTCTAAAACTTTTGACCGGTAGTTTTTATTTAGGTGATAGTCCCTAAACACAACACATGACTCTCCAAAGCCAAGATGCACAATGTCAAAGGTTCTGGACTGCTATGCGTATGACTGTCAGTGTACACATCTACAAGGCATTTACAAGGCACAATTAGCAAACCTCAATGACAAAATAACTTGAGATCCACTTGAGATTGAGCTTCTTGTTTGGAGGAAGTAGTCCTGTGAAAAGCAGGTCAGGATAAACAGGCTTTACTTACAAGCCTTTATGAGGTTACTGAAGAAGTTGATGAGTGACTCTGCACATGACTCTACATACAGTACACATCTTGCACGGACCTATCATAAGGATCAGAGGATATGTGAAGGAACACTAGCTAAGCTATCCTACTGGGAATAATACATTTAATTAGTGTTCACACAGCCCATGTTTTGGAGAGAGATGGGAAAAAAACCTGGCTAGAGATATCCTTCCTCCCCATAATAAATCTGTCCACGTCTCCCATCCAAACAGCTCCAATATGCCAGGGAGAGAATTTACAGTGCATCTCTGATTTGTTTGCTGCTATTAATGGGGCAGTGAGGAAGGAAGTGGTCTGTGGCTGCCAGCGCAATATCTGACCTCTGAGAGTGCATTAAATCAAGCTATTAGGGGCCGCTGCAATAAAGTGGACAGCCAAGGAAGGCAGAGTGCTCTCTCCAAAACAAACATGCCCTAGCCAGACACAACACGAGGCTGGGATCACAACCTCAGGCTGGGCTGATATGGTTTTATAGCGGGTGCCTTGGTGACAGTCAGTCAATCCAGTGGGTTGTCAGTTCTGGTCGGGTGCAAGCCAGATAGATGAACCAGCACACAGCGGGCAGCATTGTAGAATGTTAAGAAATGCGTGGTTGATGCTGTGGCTAATAAGCCACGTGACATTATTAGGAAATATTCCTGTTCCTATTGAAGCCCTACTGGAACATGTTTCTGTATTAAAACATTTACTTTCCTTATAATAAAGAAATACATCATCATTGACAATTATTTTCATCTAGGAGTGGGTGAAGATGACTATTTGGTGTATCTTACACTTCGCCGCATGCACATGTCCACAGGCATTTTAAATAATTGTGTCTGTGCCATAGGAGGAAAGAAATTACATTCATTATCACACCAGGACTGCTCTGGTGAGTTTCACAATTTGACAGACCATGTGGTGGACTTTGCTGTGTCTTTCAGACTCAGATAATGGACAAGTCTGATAGAAAAAGGCCCTTGACTCGTGAAACAAAAGGAACTAAAAATCTGGGAATGCCAGGGCCATGTCTGGCTCCGTGGGGCACCATTTATTTGAGTTGGGGGGCATGCCCTTTCAATGTCAAGGCTTGTCTGAACACTATACTGTTTCTCACTGATATTAATTACCATACTCCTGTATTACTAGGGCTAGTCTTTGAATGCCTTTCTAAAGGCGCTGTCGCAATAAGAAAAA